>NC_091183.1:12913177-13018177 GCF_040958095.1 Procambarus clarkii
CTAGTAGCCAGGACACACTTCTCCACCTACTATGTGTGAGGAGGTGGTTCACCAGCTCACTTACAATAGTGCTCTTATACCTGTGGGAGCCAGTACACTTGTTAAGTGCACTTGTTAAGTGCACTTGTTAAGTGGGCGGATTTAAGTTTTGTACCAGCAACCGAAACATCTAGTGTTTGGGCTCATGTGAGAGCCCCAGTCATCAGCAGTCCATAAATGTTACCCTGACCGGGGTGGCATGTCTGTGGACAGTGCTAGAGCTGATAGCATCATCTCATTGTATGGCATGGAGCCAGACAACTTTGCGCGCGATCGCCTAGGCCGCAGGCGTGGGGTGAAACATGTGGGGTCCCACGCTCGCCGGCCACTTGAGTGGTTGTCATGGAGACAGCCGCCATCTTAGTAAACATCTTGAGCCGCCATGTTGGTCGGCCATCTTGGAGCTGCCCTAGGGGCTATGCTACACCGTCGCTGATTGGATGAGAGGGGTAGGCCGCTGTATGCCTTCCTCTCATTGGTTATTTCGAGAAGGACGCGGGAATAGCCGTTGTGTAGCATCATTCTGAACTCAGCCGCCACCTTGTCAAGACGTTCCTGTACTCAATTCGGCCAAATTGATGTATAGGGCGTCGTGGTGGCTGGACTACAACTGCTGATGCTTCCTGCTTCACCTACGACAACGGTCGTCACAGAATCCGGCCGAAGTCGTCGCTTGGAGGGGTTTAAGACATTATTGTATGCAGGGGGTAGAGGTACAGTGATCTGGGATCGTGGGGGAATGTGCATACGAGCAGCAACAGACTCGTAGATCCCATACCAGTGATGATTAGACATGCTAGTGCTCTGTAGCAGTCGATGGGAACGGGAAAATTCGTGTCAGTGTTAAGGCAATTTTCCAATGTTGGGTGAGACGCTATCGTTGGGCGTGTCACCTGGGTATGAACGCTTCACTTCACCGGGGAGTCGAGGGTGCGAACTCAGCCGTGTTGAGTGGGAGGGGTTCGAGTGTGCGCCAATTTTCTGTATAAGTACTACGGTCAGGAACTACCGCCGCCTACGCCACCCGGAGCGAGCCAGCCACCTATAGCGGGGTGCTTGATGTATGGGAATGGTGTGTAAAGCCGGCAGTGTGAATGAGTAAGTACCTATGTGTGTATTTCGGTGATTAGTAGTCTCTAAAGCTTGAATTCGAGGTCAAGTGTTCCGTCACATTGTCACGCAGCACCTGTTCAGGTGGAGTGAATTGTGGGCGAGGAGATTAATCACCTGTGTTGTCATATTGTCAGTCCAGAGGGACTGGTGTACACAGACGTACAGTGTGTGTGTGTGTGTGGGTACACACGGGGAACAGGATACATAGTTTAGCCAAGGACGGAGAGGATGTCCATATAATAATTCTTTTATTTCATTGTGGTAATCATTTTTGATCGTCCGTGGGACGGAGTGATATCATTTCCATGTGTGGTCTTGCAGGTGTGGAATTCCAACACTGAGCGCTCAGGTATGTGTAACGCCAGTGATTCCTGGCAATGATTATTGTGGAGTGTGCCACAGTGTGGCTTAAATTTCTTGTAGTGTTCCCAGGGCCGTGACAAGTGTGATTTATATAAATATATATATATTGTGGTTGCAGTATTAATTAACGTAATTTTGGTGAGGTTTGGTGAGTGACGAGGCCGTCTAGAGAGACCGCCCCCGCTCTGTCGAGTAACGTAACTCTCGAGTGTTTATCGGCATGCGTGATCGATAAATCACTCACCCATGTGATTTAAGGAGTGTGAGATTCTCCTCAGTGTTCCCAATAACGTTTGATAGCTGTAGGCTACATGTGTCAGCGGTAATTATATATATATATAATCGTAGTGTCACGGTGCCCAGTGTTAATGTGTTATTTACTGTGTGGTGATTGCAATATATTGACCTATGTTCGAGGGGTCATTTGCAGCAGTAAGTAAGTGTGTGCAGTATCCTAATATTTGGAAATTAGAGTACTTGCCGTGTGTGTTATTGCAAAGGGGGTTGTTATTTGATGGTGATTGTTGCTAGTGTTGAGCAATCACCGTATGTGATTGCAGTTCAGTAAAACCATTGTGGGGCAGTGTTCTAGAGGGTTCATGTCCTGTATGTTATTTTGCTAGATTCTGCAGTATTGTCATTGCAACCGGATTGTAACGTAAATCACTGTGATTTGTTAGTGTGATTTGTCATTGTCGTGGGTGAACTCGGCTGTAGACGAGTACTTGGATATACATATATTCTCCTGGTTATCTGGTAGGACATCGAAGTCCAGTATTCAGTGAGGTAATTGCGAGTCAATTAATATAACGTAACCAAGGGAACGCCCATTGCTTTAAGAGAATTTGTTCTTTGACAATTTGAGTAACGTAGAATGTGTTTGGGTTAATTTACTTTCCTGTAAGCAGCTACGGTAGTCTCGAGGAGCCTAGCCATCAGCCAGATAAGAATTAGAGTATTGTCTGTCGTAATTAACGGTCAGTGGGCCGGGTAATTGACGTGTTTCAGGAAGTCAAAGTAATTAATCTCGATCCTTGTTTGATCGACTCGCACGAAGGCTACATTGTTCCATTAACGTAACGTCGTTATCTGCCCGGAAGTACCGGCACTTGATTGACTCGTGGGAGGAGTAGCGTCATTTTAGAATAACGTAAACGTGGTGCTAATTACTGTTATTAGCCACCTGAATTGGTCTGAGTATGGAAGGCTTAGACGGAATTCATACCTTAATGTAAATTGCTGAGCCAGTGTGAAAGATTGCGTATTTTAATTGGTTAATTATTGATCTTGAGGATAGTAATTAATTACTGTAAAGGTAATCACGAGTGATTACCGTTCTCTTAGCACTTTGGACATTGTAAATCAGAGTTTACCATCGCTGAGTGATTAGTAACCGATTAACGTAAATTAACGTAACTAGTAAAGAGATTAATCAGCTGTCTGAAAGTACAGGGATTAATGGGATTTTCTCACTGAATGCTCGACGGGTAGATTGTTGTTTGATTTCCGCGTTACTAGTGACAGTTGTAAGAGTTATTAATTTAACGTAAATGTTACCTTGTTATTAACGTAAATCAATTGTTATTGATTGTTGATCGTCCGTGGGACGGAGTGTTAACGTAAGGATTAATTTGAGGAAGGGTGCTGGAGTTGCCAGCGAACCCATTAAGTATTGTTGTCATTGAAAGACTACTGATTTGATTGCATTGCAACCGCTGTTGCAGGAGTAGACTGCACTGAGGCGTAGAACAGTTAGGAGGTTACTGGAGACGTGTTTCAGAACCTACTGTGTCATTTGTTGTAATTGTGATTATAGATCTGTTAGTTCTTGCTTGCTTGTTGATTCCTCTGTGGTCACGCTTATGTTCGAGTTTTTTTTATTTTTATAAAGTACACAAATTACAAGAACACACAAAACAACGCAAACCTGTACACATCAAGTACACCAATGAAGTAACAGTACACAGGAATAAACAGTCTGTACACTAAACAATAACAGTAACCGCAAAACAAGCACAAGCGCTGAACAAAATGAAAACGCATTGAAGCAATGGGCTAAACAGTACAGGGAAATAAGTGCTAAAACAGTACATGGAAACAATAGGCTAAACAGTTCATATCTACATAGCAACACAGAACATGGCCAAGAAAATTACATGAAAAATAAATTAACAATAAAGTACATAAATAACATTGAAACACACCTGGAACCAATAACAAACATACACAGACGTGGATACAGAACCACGTGCACAAAACCACGCCTACCACACACACAGAAGAACAAAGGAGCATAGGATCATACACGCGCTACCCAGGAAAATGATATACACTAAATAAGAAGAAATTATGTACACACACACTAAACACACTCTAAACAACAAGACAAACACACTCATACCACCCACACCACCACGGCACACCACACTGCACCCAAGCACGCAAAATAAAGGGTTACAGGCCAAAGCGAAACACGGCCACAAAAGTAACAGTAGAAAACAGTACAGCAGAAAACCCAGGCCCACGCAGGAGCCAAAACCCCCTCAAAATCACACACCCACACGCATACGGACACAACCGGCACCCGGAGGTACGGAAAACACACCACACACACACAGGAGCAGCAGCATCTCAAGGGGGGAGACACACAAACAAACGCAACCCCCGCCAAGGACACCCCAAGAAGCGGAAAGGGAGCGCATAGCAAAGCAAACCCCGAAACCCCCCAACCCCTCTAAACCCCCCCCCCCCCCCATCAACACCCCAACCCCACCCAAGACGAGAACATCACCTTGCCACCAAGGCACCCGCCGACCCAAAGGCAACCCCACGAACATAGGCATCTGTGAACCACCGACCAAACTCCTCCGGAAAAGCGCGCTGCAACCACCACCAGGTAAACCGCATGCGCCCCCGTAAAAATCCTAAAATTCGGGCAATCCCAAAACCCTCCCGCCTCCCAACCCACACACAAAACACATAATCAGCAACCAAAACACACAATGTATTACGCACCCGCTGCGGATAAGCCGGAAAATACAAAAACAAAAACTGCAAAACATCACCCCGACAACCCGGACCACAAAACACCTCCAGGACATCCCGAAACCAGTCCACCAACCCCTGTAACCGGACACAAAAATAAAATACATGCACCTGCGATTCACATAAACCACAGTGAACACACGCCCCAGAATCACGCAAGCCAAGCATACACAACCGCTCATTTGTCGCCAGCGACAAATGCAGAACCCGAAACAGCAATTCACGCTGCTGAGGCGCCAAGAACCGCGCCCCCAAACACGACCAGATACCACCCCAATCCCAACACGGGAACAAGCCCTCCACTCGAGGCCGCACCCGGGGCAACAACACCCCATACACAGCCTTGCACGAGAAAGACAGAAACCCAGGATGGCGGCAGAGCTCCCGAAGAATCCCCACGGCCCAAGAATAAACAGGGGGGGTAACCAAGGCCACCTCCTGACAAACCCCCAAATCAACCAAAAAACTGAAGCGAAGCGAGCAGAAAAACACACCCAGCGTATTCAACCCCCCACCGAGAGCCAGCCCCCGACGCAACGAGACCCAGAAGAGGGCCTTGGCCTTCGTGAAAACGTCAGGAATGCCAACACCCCCCTCTCTCACCCCTAACACTAACGTCGAACGGCGCACCGGTTGATAACGCCCACACCATACATATCTATACACCACACTCTCCAAACTCAAGGCCTTCCGACGATCCAACGGGAAACATCGAGCCACAAACCAGACACGCGACAAGACCTTACACGCAACAAGCAGTCCCCTCTGATAAATCGTCAAGGGACGACGCGACAAAAGGTCAACTGCAACACCAACCGACCGAGAGACAGCACCCCAATTCCACTCCAAGGAGCGGTCATAGGAGGCAAACCAAGTAATCCCAAGAACCCGAATCGAGGAGACCACCGGAAACCACGACCTATCCCACACCAGGCGGGAGGCCCACTCACCGATCCCCATCAACCCCGACTTCGCCCGATTAAGAACGGCCCCCGTAGCGGACTCAAACCGCAGGAGAACGTCCTGGACAGCTTCAACAGAACCCTCCGAAGCTACAAATAGAATGGTGTCGTCAGCATACCCGCAAACGGGTAGCCGGAGACCGGACGGCAGACAAGGAGGCACGATCAAGGAACACGCTTTCACCGCCCGAAAAAGAGGTTCCTGAAAAATCACATACAAAAGCATGGACATGGGACACCCCTGACGAACGGAACGGCAAATAGGAAAAAATGAGCTAAAAAACCCATTCACACAAACGCGACTGCGACTCCGGACATACAACAAACGGATCCACCCCACAAACACCACCGGAAACCCAAGCCTCTCCATAGCACTAAAAACAAACTCTAAAGACACCCGATCAAAGGCCTTGGACCAGTCCAAGCTGATCATAGCCGCCGAAAGCCGATACTCGGACGCATAGAGAAGCACGTCACGAAGTAAGGCATTGCAATGCATCAGGGCACGGCCAGGCACACCACAAAATTGCTCCATAGAGACCACCGACGCAACGACACCCCGACATCGACGCGCTAAAACCTTAGAAAGAATTTTATAATCAACATTTAAGAGCGTAATAGGCCTCCAATTGGAAAACAACTGCAAATCGCCCGGCTTCGGGAGTAGCCGCACGATCCCGTCACAGAAGAAATCAGGCAGAGCACCCAAACGCAAACACGCCTGCACCACTTCCAAAAGCACCCCCCCCAGCACATCCCAAAAGGTAAGGTAGAACTCAATGGGCAGGCCATCCGCACCCGGCACTCTCCCAGAACGAAACGACCGAACCACCTCCAGGAGCTCCACCGTGGAAACATCCTGCACCAACCGGGCACACTCCGAGCGCGACAAACCGGGGAAGCACCTGTCCAAAAAGGAACCCGCGAGCACACTATCACCATGCACCTCCCCATAGAGTGCCTCCAACTCCCGCCGTGCGGTAAACAGAACACCCTCTGTGCTAGAAAGCACAGACCCATCAGGCCGCCGAAGGCCCTGGAGAAGAACGGAACCCCTAGCAGCCTTCTCCCTCCCTAAAAGAAAGGGAGAGAGCCTCTCCCCATCCACCCGCTCAGCTACACGAGCACGCACGCGAACACCGTCAGCCAACACCGCACGCAAATCACAAATACGCTCCTTACACTCAGCAATCTCACTAAAGCAGTCAACCCCAGCATTCAACCGCACATATAAAGAAGACAAACGCGCCTGAAGGAACCGCAGCAGACCAAACCTCCCAGCAGCCTCCCGCTTAGCAACAATCCCAAAAAACCTCCGACACTCCACCTTACACCACTCCCACCAAACGAACAAAGAGGAGAAATCAGCCTTCCGGGCAACGATGCCAACCCACCAGGCCCGAAACTGCGCACAAATACGTGGACAACGCAATAACCGACAATTGAGTTTCCACCACCCAGGCCCCACCCGCACCTGACTCCGGACACCAACCCGGACAACCACCATACAATGATCCGAGAAAGCCACCGGGACCGTGCGAAAATCAAAAACCGAACACTCCCCACCAGAAACATAGAACCTATCCAACCTAGAACTCGCCCCACGCGCAGCGAAAGTATACTCCAATGAGCCGCCACACAAAACAGCCGCATCGCGAAACCCGCACGCACGCAAAACCTCAATTAAAGCGGCCGAAACATTCCGAGGGTGAGCACTAGAGCAATCCCTCACACACGTAACACAATTAAAATCCCCCCAAAGATCAAATCCCGCGTATCATGCCGCAGGTATGGCAAAAGCCCCTCCCGAAAAAACAGCTCCCGGTCCTGACGATGCGCCACCCCAGAAGGGGCGTACACTGTCAAGAACGGAATCACAACCCCCAAATACTCAGCCCGAACAAACAAGACCCGCCCATCTTCATCCATTTCCGTGTGAAGCACGGAAATGGATGCCCTCCGCGAAAACAACATCAGCGTTCCCCCAAAGGACGTCCTCGGCGGGTTCAGCACAACATGATACTCAGCACACAACCCCTGCAACACAGACACATCCCGAACATTGTGCTCTTGGATCAGAGCCACATCCACCCGCTGCTCCCGAAGCACATCCACAAGGCCCAATTGGACCGCCAAAGCATTCAGACCACGAACATTCAAAGACGCACAAACAATAGCAGGCGCCATCGAACCCATTAATGACCCCCAGCCCCTCCAGGACCACCAGAGGGCACAGAGCCACCCACTGCAGAGGCGCCGTCAGCATCCTGAGGCTCAAACTGCCGCCGTTCCACCGTCGGGGAATCCACCATAATGCCTGGCCTCTGATCCCGCAGGAGGCGGACAGTGCCGGCATCACCCAGCGAAGCACGCCGAGACCCCGCTGCCACTGACCAGGTATCACCAACGTCCACCACCGACGAGGAATTCTTGCTGCCAACCGGCACTGCATCACTTCCGGAATCCATGTCAGACACAGGAGAATTAGGAGGAGGAGGGGGGGCACCACCCAAGGCACAACTCCGCGAAGCCTCAATCCGTTTGCCAGGGGGCTCTCGACTGCGTGAGCGCGCCCCCGCAACGCGCTTCCGGCGAGGAGCATGGGAGGTCAACGCCCCCTCATGGCACGCACCCGCAGGGGGAGCAGAAGGCGGACTCGCAATGCATGCAACAGGAACGCCGGCACCAACGACGACGCTCCCATCACCCTCAGTGAAAGCATCGCCTACAACGGGAGGCACCGAGACGACACTCCCAACACCTCGCCCATTCACCAACGAAGCACCAGGAACAGGATGCACCTCCACATCCACCGGAAGTAGAAGACGGGAATCAGGAGCAGCCACGTCCTCCACCACAGCTGGCACAGAAGACACGATAGGCACAGACGAACCAGCAGGCACAGCAGTCGCAGGTGCACCACCAGGCACAACAGTCGCAGGTGCACCACCAGGCACAGCAGTCGCAGGTGCATCACCAGGCACAGCAGTCGCAGGTGCACCACCAGGCACAGCAGTCGCAGGTGCACCACCAGGCACAGCAGTCGCAGGTGCACCACCAGGCACAGCAGTCGCAGGTGCACCACCAGGCACAGCAGTCGCAGGTGCACCACCAGGCACAACAGGCGCAGGTGCACCACCAGGCACAACAGTCGCAGGTGCACCACCAGGCACAACAGGCGCAGGTGCACCACCAGGCACAACAGGCGCAGGTGCACCACCAGGCACAGCAGTCGCAGGTGCACCACCAGGCACAGCAGTCGCAGGTGCACCACCAGGCACAGCAGACGCAGGTGCACCACCAGGCACAGCAGACGCAGGTGCACCACCAGGCACAGCAGTCGCAGGTGCACCACCAGGCACAGCAGTCGCAGGTGCACCACCAGGCACAGCAGTCGCAGGTGCACCACCAGGCACAACAGTCGCAGGTGCACCACCAGGCACAACAGTCGCAGGTGCACCACCAGGCACAACAGTCGCAGGTGCACCACCAGGCACAACAGTCGCAGGTGCACCACCAGGCACAACAGGTGCAGGTGCACCACCAGGCACAACAGTCGCAGGTGCACCACCAGGCACAACAGTCACAGGTGCCCCACCATTCACACCCCCACGCCGAGGACCAGCCAGGGATGCACCATCCTCACGGAGGGGGGGGAAATCCCCCACACTGAATACAGAAGCAGTCTCCAGTCGAGGAATCACACACTGGGCAGCGTCATGGCCCTCCTCCCCACAGCGGAAGCACGTGCGGGCCTGCCCTGGATAGAAAACCCGGAACGGAAGACCACAGCACATAACCTTGGAGGGGATGGGCTCCTTGAGGCGCATATGCAGCGTGCGAGTACCCAGCCGGAGGCCCCGCAGCCGCCCGGCACTAAACAAGTTGTACCGATGACGCAACACCATACCATACCTCGTAAACACAGAAGAAAGCTCCACCTCTGGAAACGTAACAGGTACCCCGTGCACGCTCACAAAGGTCAGTGGACCCCACGGATCAGAGACAGTCACAGACACAGCCGAATGAGGAAGGGGAGTCGTCCGCTCGTTCCAACACCCCACAAACCGCTCGTATCCAGGTGACGTGGCAAACGTCACCGCCACGCGAGTGGGAGAAAATTTCTCGAGACCGAGGAGATCTTTAACATCCACCTGAAGGACATCCAAAAGCGCAGCCGCCACTAGTTCCCAATCCACCGGTGCAGAGAACTCCAGCCGAGCAGTATTCACACGGCGGATGCGGCCACCACCAGCCGCCGCCATATTGCTGACCTCCGCCTCAGTCAGCTGGCGCCCCACAGCAACGAGCAACCACCACCAGTCAGCGACAAACAGCTACTGGCAGCCAGAGCCCGACGTCCACGCCCCCCAGAGGCAGAGGACGGACTTATGTTCGAGTTAGTTCATTATGCAGTCCGAGGGGCTGGTGTCTAGCTGTCATTGATAGTGTCACAGGAAGGATTTCGAGTAACGTCATTGACATTTCTTTTGTTTTGTTGTAGTAGTTAGTACTTTATTGAATAAACTAAGTTGTTATGGTTAACACTGTCTTTTCGTTACACCCCCACACATTATTATTGTTATGCAAATGTTCTTCACACTCGACTAAAATTGAGACTAATTTTCTGAGCTTTGGATCAAATATACGGCACCACACAACAATAAATTATTGTTGTGAGAGCCCGTGACCTACTCGTTAGATTCGCTTCGGCGATTGGCGAAGGTCGGCGGCCTAAGTGGGGGGATTTCAATTTTCATTGGGGTCTCGGCGTTTGCTCGCGCCTAGTCAATTGTTCATACATGGTCCCAAAGTGAGGAATGAGCTGGTTACTACACTGGTGTGTTAGCTAAGCAAGTCCTTCCTCAGGCGACCTAGTTGAATATCACGACGGGAATAAAGGTTAAAGAATAAAGAAAATTCTTAGAAATTTTCCGAGCTAAAATTCCTTATACCAATTTCAATTTATTCCAAAACTTCTCACAAGTTAAAAACTAAACTCTCACACTATGCAAGGCCCGATTTGCTTAGTAGGCCGAGTGATTTTCTTTATATTCAATAAATTATTTATCGCAGACTCATTCGGGCTTCTGACACCAGTGGAGGACCATGCTCTGTCTTTGAGCTCAGCACAAGCCGGTCACATTTAAGCCTAGAAGTATAGAACTTTCTGTGACCGTGAAAGAAGCCAAGTACCGAATCCTTGGTGAACTTACGCGGAGCAGCCGGATATTATTCAGTACTGGAAGAAGGAGTTAGGACACTAAACGATGGTTTTGGATACCCCAGAGACCAAGTGTGTCTTCCTACAAGAGTATTATTGTTAAGATCCTTTAGTAATGGGCCATGTGCCACATTCAGAAAGGAATTGCTGAGTAAAGAGATTAGGGAAAGACTGTATATTGCTAATATACTAAGCCAGTGTTAAGATACAGTCAGTGTGAGTCTGAGTGTAGGAGTGATTGTTCATCTTGCAGTGACAATCACATGTGGAAAGTTTTGTGGCAGTACGAAACAGTGAGGGGGTCTTTGTCACGACGTAAGCCGGAGGGAGGAGGATTATCTCGCCTCAGGCAGTGGGTGTATACTCGCTCCCACCAGAACAGAAAACGGGATTCAGTAACGGGAGTACTACGACATACTAGTAGTGTAATCAAGGAGAGATATTAAGTGTACCTCGGTATAAAGACTGAGTTTTTGTTGCACCTCGCTCCTGTGCCAGGTAAGTCCATTACGTTCTCACCGGAGCTCGTGCTACATGCCCCACTCCTGTGTCAGTTAAGTTACGGGCTCACCATAGCCCGTGCTACTTGGAACTTGTTCCGAGTAGCTGAATCTATAACAACAATATGTTGCACCTTACGGCGGAGTCCTCATGGGCGTGTCTTTGTGATCGATCAGCTCGTGTATTGCATCACTGAGCACTAAGGGTTATCATCGATCATCTGATAGCTGGAGGTGTGAACTTTATGTAGCATTGATACATTTAATGTCAGGTTCTGTCGTTATTATTATTCAGTCTGCCTGCCCCGTCGAACATCATCTACAACAGCAGCTGGGTGTGTATGAGCGTGTCAGGGTACGAAACGGCATGTAAGTACAAAACATCCGGTATTGTTAAAATAGTGTGCACACATTATTTTGGTGTAAAGAAAACCTCTCAATCTCGGATTATCAGAGTTACTCGCAACGAGTTCTCTGTGTCAGGATCCAAAGAGATTGAGAGGTGTTAATCTGTCTTCTTAACAGCTCTTCCTTGACCTGTCATAAGTGGAGTGACAGGTGACGTATTGAGTGTGTGAACAATTGTATTATTATCAGGGCCTGGGGATAAAAGGGGCTGACAGCTGAGTGGACAGTACTTCCGATTCGTAGTCCTGAGGTTCCTGGTTCGATTCCCGGTGAAGGCGAAACAAATGGACAGAGTTTCTTTCACCCTGATGTATCTGTTCACCTAGCAGTAAATAGGTTCCTGGGAGACAGACAGCTGCTTCCCGGGAGTTTGTAACAAAAAGGAGGCCTGGTCGAGGACCGGGCCGCGGGGACGATAAGCCACGAAATCATCTCAAGATAAGAAGATGTTATAAACACATTTGAATTAGGATTTGTTTAACATCTGGTTACAGGAAATGAGAAGAGATTTATTATTACGGTTGTCTTAGTGGCAGGTAAGTGGTGTGATTAGCGATTGTCTAAGTGGCTATCTTGAGATGATTTCGGGGCTTTAGTGTCCCCGCGGCCCGGTCCTCGACCAGGCCTCCACCCCCAGGAAGCAGCCCGTGACAGCTGACTAACACACCCAGGTACCTATTTTACTGCTAGGTAACAGGAGCATAGGGTGAAAGAAACTTTTGCCCATTGTTTCTTGCCGGCGCCGGGATTGAACCCGGGACCACAGGATCACAAGTCCAGCGTGCTGTCCGCTCGGCCGACCGGCTCCTGTGGCAAGTAGGTGGTGTGATTAGCGGTTGTGTTAGTGGCAGGCAAGTGGTGTGATTAGCGGTTGTCTTAGTGGCAGGTAAGTGGTGTGATTAACGGTTGTCTTAGTGGCAGGTAAGTGGAGTGATTAGCGGTTGTCTTAGTCGCAGGCAAGTGGTGTGATTAGCGGATGTCTGGGTGGCAGGCAAGTGGTGTGATTAGCGGTTTTCTGGGTGGCACGCTTAATATTATTAATATATTTAGTAAAATCATTGCCATAACTAGTAAAGTCATTACCATAATTAGTAAAGCGATTAACCTAATTAGTAAAGTCATTATCATGATTATTAAAGTCATTAACATTATTAGTGAAGGTATTAACATAATCAGTAAAGTCTATAACATAATTAGTAAAGTCATTAACATAATAAGTGAAGTAATTTGATTATCAGTGTTTGGGCACTTGTCTGTGTGATAGTGTCATAAACGTGACTGTTGGTTTGTTTGACTGTCTACTGACAGTTATTATCATAATTGTTGGTGATTAATTGAGTAATTAATTTGCTACTTTGTAATTGAATGTCTTTGTGATATTTTGCAAAGAACAATTTACTTGTGAGTTGTTGTTATAGTGACATTGTTTTGTACGCATTTACATATGTTAATGTATTGTATTGGTGAAGTGTTTTGATTTGACATGAGGTTTTCACGAAGTGTTTCAGGTTAGTTCACTGTTGTTCTGATCGTCCAGGGTTCGAGACCCCTGTGTCTCTTTACACCTATCAGGTGGTGGGTTAAGAGACCTACTGCAAAGTGGTGTTTGACAGCTGTTGAAGTGACACTCTTGATTAAAGTAACGTAACGTTTGGGAGGGGGTTGTGTATTAGTCAGTAAGTTGTTGAATGAATCTATTTTTGCTACTTATACTTGCCTTTGATATCATTACTCATTCTGCAATACTGCCCCATCTATTTAACTTACCAATTAACTTTGTTACAAACTTGAGCAGGCTCAAGTTCCAGCCCCTGACCCCAATCACCGAATATAAATTCGGTGTGAGGATCGATCCATTACCAGCTAGATTCGCTTACATGCGGGTTACAGGGTGAACAACCCCAAGTGAGAATAGGTCTTGTATTGCATTGTAGAAGTGAAGACCGCCTGGGTCTTTATCCTTCATCTGTACTGCTGGACCTTTGGTGTTTGCTCACTCCTCTCACCTTACGGATTGCTAATGTCACATCAGTCTTCCCTGCATGGAGCCTGGATGTGTTTGTAGTCAACCCGGAAGTACGTTCTCACATCTACTGGATGCAGGACTTGATCCTGGAAATTGAAAGAGATACTTCAACAAATACAAGATGAGTTCGAGAGTACAATACAAATGTTCAAGGATTATATTCAAGAGGTAATCAGGAAGATGACGGGAGAGTGGGATACAACATCTACAAGGCTTGCCAAAGACCTAGGCACGAGAGGCACTAACATGGATGGAGGGAGTGAAATAGTGCACGATGGATTAGCGAGTGTAGGAGAAGCAGGCAGAAAATGGGTGCAAGGTGTATCTCCTGAAGTGTCCCATATTACAGTAATTTTCTGAAGTTGCTCCTCCAAATTCCGTAGTGAGGGTAGGCTACGGAATTTGAAGGAGCGACCTCATAAAATTACTGTAATATGGGAACAATGCAAGACATACAACTAGACACAAGCAGGGAAATGATACGTACTCTGTAAGGAATTCAACACTGTGGGGTAAGAACTAATATGAAAGTGAATCACTGAAGAGGAGCACACTTGACATCCATATGTTATGTGAAGCAAGGGCATCTTCAAAACAAGAAAGGATACAGATTGTAAGGTTTTAACTAGGCAAAATGTTGAGGCGAATTAATGCTGAGATGGCAGGAAACGAGATTGAACTCAGCCACCGAATTGGGCCTTACAATGGCAACAAAAGCAGACCTCTTCTGGTGTAGTTTTCTATTGAAGAAGCAGTCGACTACATATTAAAGTACACCCATTTACTAAAAGGCAGCGAAGGCTATTATAATGTGTTTATTGACAGATACAGATAAGGCGAGATGGCTGATTCATTCGTCACTCTTGCCCCAGCACTCCTTCCCAACTAACACCCCTCACCCCCAAATCAACCTTCCCAACCTTTTCCACCCCATCGACCCCAAAAAACTACCCTTCCACCTTTCACCCCTCTGCAACCAATCCTCTCTGCTCCATCCCACCTCTCTCCTTCCCCATCAGGGCCCCTCTCCTCTCCTCCATCCCTAAACCCCCACAACCCTCACGCTACTTTGTCTCTCGCCTCCAGAATAACCCCTAACCTTTCAACCCCCCCCCCCAGCCTCTCTCCCCCTCACCTCTCCACTTTCCTCAAGCACCCTTTATCTTGCCCCACTTCCATCCTAAGCTGAAATCTCCCACTTACCCCCTTTCTACCCCAAAACCCATACCTACACCTGTTTCTCCCCTGCCCGTAGCAAACCCTCTTTATGATTCCCAACCTCATTCTACCTTTCAGCCACCTTATGTATCTCAGCTCCTCCCTAACTCAGACCCACTTTACCTTTCAGACACAATTTAGCTGCCCAGACCTCATTTGCCCCCAAGATCCCCCTAGTTGCACAGACTCCATATGTTCTCCAAACCCCTGGTTCCCATATTCCCCATGCTTCTCCTCCCCCCTCCTCATGCCCAACCACTTGGGCTGGAGGTTAGAGCTACGGTCTCCCTTCATATAGGTCGGCGTTCAATCCCCGACCGCCCGAGTGCTTGGGCACCAGTCCTTCCCTACGTCCCATCCCAAACCCTTATCCTGACCCCTTCCCAGTGCTATATAGTCTTAATGGCTTGGCGCTTTGCCCAATAATTCTCCCCCTTCCTCCGCCTCCTCATTCCCAGGCACTTCTCACCTCACAACCACTGATCGGAGATAGGACTACACCCATCTCTCACCTGCATCACTTACCAAGGAAGACATGTAGGCAAATGAGCTATATGAACTCTAATAACAAAATTTGCAAGAAGTGTCTCAAGATTTGGTGCACCAATGTTGACGGGGTATCCAATAAAGCCGCGGAAATAAAAGAAAGGGTTAGTGAAGCAGATTCTGATGTAATTGCAATAATGGAAACTAAGATTATTGATATGATCTCACATGCAATCTTTCCAGAGGGATACCAAGTGATAAGGAAAGAAAGAACACAGAGACAGGGAGGGAAGTGACTCTCCTCATAGAGCAGAAATGGAAGTTTGAGAAACCAGAGAATCAGGGGAGTAATTGAAACACAAGCTTAATACTTGGGACTCTGGCAGCAGATGGGCAGAGGATCGTGATCTAGATCATCTACAATCTCCAACCAGACAGTAGAAGGCCCAGACGGGAATATGATGATGATAACAGGACAAGTATAGATGAACTGCAGAGGGCAGCAATAACAGCTCACAGAATGAGAGTAAAACTGTTGGTCATGAGGGACCTTAATCATGGTGAGATTGATTGGGATCAAGAAATCCCCATGGTGAGGATAAAACGTGGGGAGGAATATTATTGGAAGTTATAGATAGGAACTTCCTAGCACAATATGTGGCGGACGACACAAGAGAGAGAGGAGGGCATACACCGAGCATTTTAAACTTGATTCTCACCCAGAATGAGGAAGACATTGGGAATATGGAACATGAATTCCACTAGGAACTGGTGATCATTGTGTCCTAGTCTTTGACTACATAATCGAGCTTAAAATTGTGACCTAGGACAACAGGTCAGGGAAAAAACGTAGACTATAGAAAAAGGGATTACTGGAGGGTAAGAGAATATCTGGGAGAAGTAATGGGAAGAAGAACTAAGAGGAAAAACAGTGCAAGATATGATGGACCTAGTCAAGTGGAAAAACAAGGAGGCCGAAGAGAGTTTTATACCAACAGTAAAGGAAAAATGTAGGAGGGAATATGAAAACCCCAAGTTTAATAGACAGTACCAGGAAGCAAAGATGAGAAGCAAGAGGGAGTGGAGGAAGTACAGAGGTCAAATGACAAAGGACAATAAGATTAAATGCAACAGAGCTAGGAATGAATACATTAATATAAGGAGTGTATCGTAAAGGAATTATGATAAAGATATTGCGATCAAAGTGAAAACAATCTAAATTACTTCTTATAGTCATATAAGAAGTAAAATTTCGGTGAACGACCAATTGACAAGCCTAAGAAAAACTGGAGGGGCATATACTGACAGCGCTAAGGAAATCTGTGAGGTACTGAATGCCAGTTTTCATGGAGTGTTCACAACCGAGCCTGAGCAGCTCCCATTGTCAGAAGAGATTACCCAGTTGAGAGACTAGCAAATATAGAGGTGACAGCAGAGGAGGTAATGAATCAGCTCTCTGGTAGTTGGACCAGCGAGTGTATCACCGTGAATACTAAAAGAGGCAGCACAGGCCTTCATAGTGCCTCTAGCAAGGATCTATAATGTTTCATTAACGAAGGAAAAGTTGCCCAGTTGTTGAATGAAGGCTAATGTGGTGCCAATTTTCACGAAAGGAGATAGGGAAGAGGCACTTCACTGCATCACTGACAAGCATCCCCTATGAAGTACTTGACCACGTTAAGAGTGGTCAAACACTATGAGAGAAGAGAAAAATAGGTATGTAAACAAACACCAACATAGGTTAAGAGATGGAAAATGAAACCTAACAAACCCTCTGTAATTCTATGATAAAGTAGAACGAATAAGGCATGACAGGGAAGGCTGGGCAGACTGCATATTTCTAGACTACTAAAATTGTCAGAAATCCGACACACATAATAACATAGTATCCCCTTAGAGTATCCCCTTAAGAATAGAGAATGGGTGACTCCGTGACGTCATAGACGACACGTATATATACATTATGTAAATTCTATTTATATAGCAGTCTCGTGTCTAAATTGTATAAAAAGGAATTCAATAAGACTGAATATAATTACTAACACGAAAACAGCTTGACTCCCTTGTTATTGTAAAATTTACTTTAGAAGTGGAACCATCCCATCAGGGGCGTTGGTCTCGCAGAACCTTACAAAAAAACACATCAACAACAAACACGCTGTAGAGAGCTCCAGAAGCTGATTTAACTCCCTAGACATCCAAATTACGTGTCACCAACCAGCAACACAGCCTCTCAACAACCACAGCAACGACTGTATCCGTCTTACCAAGTATTTGTAGATTAAATCTGTGCACAATTTAGTTACAATAGGTAGATGGTTAAGTTGTTTGAAGAACCCCAACAAGACGTATGTGTACACCATTTAACACCCTCATATTCCATGTCATACCTGTAGTTATATGTTTAGGGAACTTTATTAATTCCTTGCATCACATACAGATAATTGTGATTTGGAGTAGCAAGAACTCCAAAGATGGGTGTGGATGGGCCACACCCATCTTTGATGCTACAATTATACAGTCTTAGCAGGCCCCTTCAACAGGAACAGCTAAGCCCTCTTTAGTTACTGTAGAAGTAGTACTCATAATTAGTAATTATTACTATAATAATAAATTAGACCACCATATGTGGTATGATATAATTATATTGAAAGGTAAACAATTTGTGGTTTAAGAAGGAGCCATCTTAAAGTGGTTTAAGCTACAAATTGTCACCCCAATTATGTGAGATAATTTCAAGCAGTTTTAACAAATATATACAGTTCTCTCAATTAATTACTTATTCACTAAGAAAATAAATAAGATAACTTTATCTTATTAAAGTCAATTTAAAAAAAAGAATATCTGCCTGGAGTTTTTCCCCACATTGTTTGGTCCTTCGAACCTAAATGATTACAGTTAACGAGTTGGTCCATTGCATCTAGATAGACGATCCTGATCTATATACATAACATTAGTGCAATATAACATATACATTAATTATTGCAGGAAGACACTGCTATATATTTTGCATTTTTTCTCGCCTAACTTTTTCAATCTCATAGCAAACAGAACTTACAACAAGCACTATTATTGTTCTGAGGCCTGTACCAAATGAACAATTGTGCTTTTTTCATTACAAGAGGTTGATAAGAGGCTACTTTATTTATAAGTTATTTATAAATGTTTTGTAATTTTAAGTATATATATAAAATTACTTTTAATATTGCACCATTACTGTAACAATTACTGCATGCCACATTATTTACAACTAATTCTTGCACAAAGGTAGGACATTTTAGGCTGGTGTTGTACAGCCACCTAGTCTAATTTATTGTGCTAACCTGGTGTAAGGGTAATAATTTTACACTTGTCTAGAGTTGAACACATATTACAACCTAGCAAGTACATATTTTTATGCAGTATTCAAGACAACCCGAGTTGTGTTATCAATATGATATTACCATAACTTTAGTCATAATTTAACTATAATCATTTCACCTTTTAGTGTTAACCTGTGTCTCTGTACCAACCAAGAGTGATAAAGAAGGGCTAACTTGAGGAATTCAAGCATTGATGCAGGTTTACCACTCAAATTATACAGTGTATGATTATATAGTGTATTTTTGTAAATGTTAAGTAGATCTAGTTCGGAAACTAGTGGCTCTACTAATTCAAGTGCCAGAAATAGTCCTGGTGGTAGTCCAACACGACTAGCAAGTACTTCCAAGATGTCTACTGCCAAAAATGTGAAAGCGACCCTCACTGGCATGAAGGGTCACTTAACACAGCAGATTAAAAAATGTGAGGACTTAAGTAATCAAACTCCAGTTAATTATGCAGCACTGGAAAACTATTATAAGTTTGCAGAGATCAAATATCAGCATGTGTTGCAACAAATGATAAAATATCAAGATGTCCTCAACCTTACCAGCATCACTGTAGAGGCAATGAACGATGTAATACAAGAAAACTCAGATTACGAAGATGCAATGCTTGCAAAGTTACAACACTTTGACGATATAATAAACGCCCATAAGGCCAATACAAATATTGCAGCCACAGCTTCCCGAAACCAGACACCACCAGAAGTCAAATTGCCATCACTCAGTCTCCCAAATTTTTCTGGTACAGAGGATGAGAGTTGGTACAATTTCTGGAGCAAATTTGTCGATTCTGTGGATTCTAATGCCAATGTACCAATGACGACAAAGTTTACATATTTACAGAGTGTCTTAAAGGATGAAGCGTTTCAGGTGATCTGTAATCTAACCTAACACAGATGATGGTTATGACAATGCCGTATAGCTCCTTAAGGATAATTATGCTAAACCAGAAAGGACCATCAGACTTCTAACCCAGAAGCTGGTGGACATTAACTCTCCAAATAATACAGCAGTCTCACTCCAAGCCTTTAGATTCGAGCTTGAGTCCTTGCTCAAGGCACTTAAAAATAAAGTGAACTTGGATGAGTCAGATTGGATAATCCAAGTCCATATGACATGCAAATTACCCAATGACATACTGGATAAGCTCTTTGTATTATATAGTAAGTCTTCTTTAACAGTAACGGAGATTACAGAAGGGTAACACACCATCATAGAATGACAAAGTTAACCCAGATGGAAAAGCGACATCTAAACCTTCGTCCACCACTAATAGTAAACAACAGAGTACAAACAGTACTCCAAACAAATCTAAAACAACTTCCCCCTCCACAAAGTGGAAACAAGGCAGTGTGGGCATATATGCAGTTGGTCCCTCCAAACCTACAGTTAATGCGCCACCCAAATCGCTGACTCCTCAAGATGCTGTTTACGTCTGGAGACCATGTGTGTTCTGTGGACAACCACATTCCATATACTATTGCAA
The DNA here is from genome assembly GCF_040958095.1 of Procambarus clarkii. Taxonomy (NCBI): domain Eukaryota; kingdom Metazoa; phylum Arthropoda; class Malacostraca; order Decapoda; family Cambaridae; genus Procambarus; species Procambarus clarkii. Next base: position 12,933,413 of record NC_091183.1, read on the forward strand.
ACTATACCCCGATCGTGCTACACGCATAAAACGGCTCAAGGAGTCACGTAGATGTACCAAGTGTATAAGGGCACATAATTCTGACATCTGTACAACTCAAATACGCACCTGCAATAGGTGCCATGAGGGTCAACACCATACAGCACTTTGTGGGGACTCAAGTACAAGGTCTGCCAATCCACAGGAGGAAGAAGGAACTACCACTTCAGGACAGCTTTGTACTGTGTTACCTGACATAAGTGTCTTCTCAACAAGATCTGATCATAAATCAGCTCTACCTACTGCATAATTGATCATTTGAAATGGAAAGTTCAAAGCCACTGTACATGGATTATTTGATCAAGGATCCCAAATGACCTTTATATCAAAGGAGTTGGTAGATGCACTGAAACTTACCCCTGTAAAGGAGACACGAATAAACATAGCAGGATTCCTGACTGACTCAGGAGCCCGAGTCTTCAGAGTAGTACAACTCAAAGTACGTTTAGGAGGTTATGTCCGAAAGGTACAAGCACTGGTAGTAGATAGATTCCCAACAGACCTGTATGAATATGGTCTAGGAACAACAGCCAAATTCCTAGAAGAAAAGGGAATTCATTTGGCTGATAAAATCACATCAGATAACCTTTCCAATATTGGAATCCTTATGGGATCAGATGTCTACCATAAGTTTATCAAAGGAAAGGAAGATCACCACGGTATGAACGTGTTACCATCTGCAGGTGGCTATTTGCTAGTAGTAGTAGGCATCCTTCAGTCTCGGGAGACTATGGAGTTGCGCCCTAGTTGTCAATCCTGGTGCAGCGTCTGATGTGACTGATGAGGCCAATCCGAGAGTGGCAGTCCATCCCACACCGAGCACAAACGAAGTCCGATTCTGGTCTGTCTTCCTGGCTACCGGCTTTCCTTCTCTGTCTCTGCCTCCGATTCCTTGGCAAGTGACCCCTCGAACTTGGAGAGACCTCTTTGAACAGACTGCCCCCAGGCTGAACGGTCTGCAGCCAGTGTCACCCATATAGCAAGATCGACGTCCATGGCTTTCAGGTCCCTCTTGCATACGTCTTTGTACCGTAGCTGGGGCTTGCCTGTTGGACACTTTCCCTGCATCAGCTCTCCGTACAGGAGATCCTTGGGGATCCTGCCGTCGCCCATTCGCACAACGTGCCAGAGCCAGCGCATTCGTCTCTGTTTCAGCATAGTGTACATGCTGGTGATTCTTGCTCTCCCCAAGACGATGTTGTTTGTCACCTTGTCCTGCCAGGTGATGTCCAAGATGTGTCGAAGGCAGCACATGTGGTAGGCATTCAGCTGTCTTTCCTGATGGGCATAACTGGCAAACCCCTCACAGTGTTCAAGAGAGAACTGGATAAGCACCTCCAAAGGATACCTGATCAACCAGGCTGTGACTCATACGTCAGGCTGCGAGCAGCCGCGTCTAACAGCCTGGTTGATCAGTCCAGCAACCAGGAGGCCTGGTCGACGACCGGGCCGCGGGGACACTAAGCCCCGGAAGCACCTCAAGGTAGCCTCAAGGTATGGGTGCGGAGTGTCCAAGACTCACTGCCATAAAGGAGAGTGCTCAGGACACAGGCTTTGTAAACCTGAATCTTAGTATACTCAGTTAGCCTATTATTGGCCCACACTCTCTTTGTCAGTCTGGACATGGTAGTAGATGCCTTACCAATACGTTTGTTTAGCTCCATATCAAGAGAGAGGGAGTCAGAGATTGTGGAGCCCAGGTACACGAAGTCGTGAACGACTTCCAGTTTGGAATCGGAGATGCCAATGTCAGGTGGGGAGTCCACTCCGTGTCCCATGACTTGTGTTTTCTTCAGACTGATGGTGAGTCCGAAAGCCTGAGAGGCCTCGCTGAAGCGGGTTATGAGCCGTTGGAGGTCTTCAGCTGAGTGGGCAGTAACTGCTGTGTCGTCGGCAAAAAGGAAGTCGCGCAGACACCTCAGCCGAACCTTCGTCTTGGCTCTCAGCCTGGCGAGGTTAAAGAGCTTTCCATCCGACCTGGTCCGGAGGTAAATGCCTTCTGTGACAGATCCGAAGGCATGCCACAGCATAACTGCGAAGAAAATCCCGAATAGGGTTGGAGCCAGTACGCAGCCCTGCTTTACTCCACTTCGGATGTCTTAGGCGTCTGATGTTAGGCCATCAAAGACCACAGTGCCCCTCATGTTCTCATGGAAAGATCTGATGATGCTGAGGAGCCTGGGTGGGCATCCGATCTTGGGGAGGATCTTTGGGGAGGATTCTGCCCGAAACGCTTTGCGTAATAGTGGCTTTAGGCATTGTATGTACTAGCTCTATCTATAAAGCCAACAAACTTTGTAAAATCTCTTTATGTATGTACCTTTACCTAAATAAAAATTATTATTATTATTATTATTATCTTGAACAGGCCATCCCTGCTGACGAGGTCGAAGGCCTTCGTCAGATCTATGAAGGCTACGAAGAGTTACTGCTTCTGTTCCCTGCATTTCTCCTGCAGTTGTCCGAGGGAAAATACCATGTCGATGGTGGACCTGCCAGCTCTGAATCCGCATTGTGATTCTGGATAGACTCTCTCTCTGCAAGTACTTGGAGCCTCTTCAATGCGACTCGAGCAAACAGCTTTCCGACAATACTGAGGAGGGAGATTCCACGGTAGTTGTTGCAGTCGCCCCTGTCACCTTTATTCTTATACAGCGTGACGATGTTGGCATCCCTCATGTCCTGTGGCACCTCTCCTTCTTCCCAGCAGAGGCAGAGAATTTCATGCAGCTCCATGAGCAGGCTACCTCTGCAGCACTTTAAGGTCTCAGCAGGAATGCCCTCTTTGCCAGGAGCTTTACCAGAAGCAAGGGAGTCTAGGGCATCGCTGTTCTTCCAGGGTCGGTTCACTGTCGAGCTCCATTAACACAGGCAGACACTCAATGGCGCTCAGGGCGTCTTTGGTGACCACATTGTCCCTGGCGTATAGCTCAGAGTAGTGCTCGACCCAGCGCTTCAGCTGCAGTGTCTGGTCCTGAATCACCTCGCCAGTGGCAGATTTCAGAGGAGCGGTCTTCCTCTGGATTGGGCCGAGGGCCTGCTTGATGCCGTCATACATTCCCCTTACATTGCCTCTATCCGCTGCAGTCTGTATCTGGGAGCAGAGCTAGAGCCAATAGTTGTTGGCACATCGCCTGGTGCTCTGCTGCACTTTGCAGCGGACGGCCTGAAGGATCTGTAAGTTGCGCTGACTTGGGCAGGCTTTGTAGGCTGCCAAGGCGTTTCTCTTCTCTTCAATGATAGGTGTAATCTCTTCCGGGTGAGCCTCGAACCAGTCTGCCGACCTGCTGGTCTTCTTGCCAAAGGTGGAAATGGCAGCGTTGAACACAGCGTCTCTGAAATGCTCCCATCTTTTACAGGCAGTGACCCCGGCTGGGCCAGGGAGAGCTTCCTCGAGCACGCGTGCAAAATCTTCCACCTTGTCCTGGTTGCGGGTCTTGGTGGTGTCGATGCAAGGTCTGCCCGCCTTTTTCGAGTGATGAATCTTCTTTGGTTGCATCTTGACCCTGCTACATACCAGGGAATGGTCGGTGTCGCAGACAGCACTCTGGTAGCTACGCGTAATCTTGACGCTGGGTAGACTTGCACGCCTGGTAAGAATCAGGTCAAGCTGGTGCCAGTTCTTGGATCTGGGGTGTCTCCAAGATACTCGGTGTTGAGGCTTTGTGCCGAAGAACGTGTTGGTGACACAAAGACCATGAAGGCAGCAGAGTTCTAGCGGACGTTGCCCGTTCTCATTCATCCTCCCTATGCCGAATTGACCCAGACAAGTGGGCCAAATGTTGTGCTCGGCACCCACTCTGGCGTTGAAGTCGCCGAGGATGAACACTGGCTCCTTTACAGGGATTCTCACTATGACTCTGCTGAGGTCATCATAGAATTTTTCCTTTGCCTCTGCTGGAGAGGTCAGGGTTGGTGCATATGCACTAATTACATTGACTGGTCCTGTTTGGGAGTGCAGTTGCAGAGACAGAATTCGTTCGGGTTCCCCCATCGGTGGCATAATGTGTCTCAACTGTGCATTCCTGACGGCAAACCCTACACCATGTTCTCTGGTCTCATCAGGTGGTTTTCCTTGCCAGAAGAAAGAGAAGGTCCTCTCTCTCACAGATCCTGATCCTGGGAGCCTGATCTCTTGGAGATCAACAATATCCATTTGCAGTTTGCTCAGCTCCCTATCGATGATTGCTTTTTTCGGACATCATTGATTTCTTGCAGGTCGTCAGAGAAACCTGATGTCAGTGTCCTGACGTTCCATGTGCCCAGCTTTAGGGCAGTTGATATTTTTTTCTTAGGTTTGGTATTGCTTGGTGCAAAGTTGTCGGGCCGCTTGTTGGTTCTCACCCTAAACCCCACGCACCCAGTGAGATTAACAGACCATGGCGAGGCAACACCTTATTGGCTGGGGTTTGCCCAGTGAGGTGCGATGACCCCTCCCACCGTCTGAAGCAACCCCTGGCGTTACACTCTTTGCCAATCGAGCAGAAGACTTAAAACCGGTAGACTGTCGTTTCCCATGTTGGTTCGACGCTGTGAGGCGAAGCTGGAGTGCCCTCTCCAGGGCGCAAAGCCTGGGTAGGTAGATATGGAGGAGAAGCTGTTACCCATGCAGCATGTCCCCCCTCTCCACGTTGCTGAAATTATCCAATAGAAAGGCAAATACCAATACACATAGTTCCAGCAACGTCGCAGGAGCTGCCAGAACGAGGTTGACGTCAACAACGAACTGCCTTAGGGGCTCCAACTCGGATTTTTCCTCGAGGTTGACTCCTGAAGCCTTTCCCAAAAAAGGGTATGGCCGCAAGGCAGTGGAGGTTTAAAATCAGGGTTTTCCTTCCCCTAGATGGGCTGCCTTCCCAGGCTTACGAGTCCCATCTACCTGGAGCAGCTGGTTTAAACTCTCCAGAGGCACGCCCTCGCCCCTTCTCCTGTCGGTAAAAGCAGTTCCGCCAGACTTAGACTAAGCCACCCGTGCAGGCCAGGAGTTGGACTTGGTTGTCAGAGGCTATTTGAGACGCATGCCATATAGGAACCTTTTAAAGGTCATGGGAGCTCGTCCCCCATTACCACCCCCTGGTTATGACAACCCCTTGGAACCTCTATTTGGTTATTTGCTAACAGGCCCAGTATTACGGCTAAAACAACCCGCACCTGTAGAACACCAACATGCCAACCCAGTAATGGTTGCAAGACTAGGAGACCAGTGTCCACTGCAAAAGAGACATGTCCGAGGATGAGCTTGATCCCCCTGTACATAAGTTATGGGACCTGGCAACTCTCGGCATTGTCCCTGAACAACCTAGCTCAGATGATGACTGGACTTACAAACAATACATGGACTCAGTTATCTACAGAGATAATAAATACTGGTTCAGGTTACCATGGAAGCTGAATCACTCTCAGCTACCCATCAACCATTTTATGGCACAAAACCAATTAAGATCACAGGTGTTGTGCTTACAAAGACAACCTGAGAACTTGAAGTTGTACCATGAAATAATACAGAAGCAGTTCGATGACAAATTTATCGAAGTTGTTGCAAATGATAACCCAAAGGAAGGACACTACCTGTCACACCACCCTGTACAGAAAATTTCTGCTACTACCCCACTACGGATAGTATTTAATTGCAGTGTTTAGACGAGGCAGAGTAGTGTTTCGTTAAATGACTGCCTTCAAACTGGCCCTAGCCTGACACAAAGGCTTTACGTCGTGCTGTTAAAGTTCTGTATTGGGACTTATGCATATACAGCCACATCAGCAAGGCTTTCCTTAGGGTAGGTCTTCAAGAAGAAGATTGGAACTACACAAAGTTCCTATGGATCAAGGATCCTAACAATCTGAACAGTGAATTAATCACTTACAGGTTTGTGTCCATCTTGTTCGGGGCTACCTCATCACCTTTTCTGCTTCAAGCTACTTTGGATACGCACTTGAAGAAGTCCAATAGCCCGAACAAGACGGAAATTAGTAAAACCCTGTATGTGGATAATTTTCAAGGAACAACCAACAGTGAGCGTAAACTGTTGGACATATACCATGAGGCCAATCGAGAATTAATGGGAGCCAATATGCCTCTCCAGTCTTGGGTCTCTAACAATGACCAATTAAATCAACTGATCACAACTGAATTTCCCGACTACCAAGTACCCGAGATGACAAAGGTACTAGGTGTCGAATGGAACACGACAACATATCAGTAGACAATCAAGTCGGTGGAGCCAGATACCACTAACTTAACAATGAGAAAATTGCTATCAGAAGTCAGCAAACCCTTCGACCCATTAGGACTATTAAGTCCAATCTTAATTAATGGGAAGTTGATAATACAGGAATGTTGGCAACAAAAGATAGGCTGGGATGATCTTCTAACACCTACCTTACAAGAAAAATGGCAAGGGCTAGTAAAAAATTTAAGTATCCTAGAGTTTGTCAAGTTCCCTCAGAACACAGTAGTAAATGAAAGAGAACCAATTAAGCTACATGTATTTTGTGATGCCTCAGGAAAGGCTTATGGCACAGTAGCTTACCTGGTCTCAAATGGGCAAGCCAATTTGCTCACATCAAAGACCAGAGTGGTACCTTTAAAGAAAATATCATTGCCACAACTGGAATTAACAGCCTTACTGTTAGGTGTAAGATTGGCTCATTATCTGATCAAGGCCTTAAGCCACATCCACTTTGAAGAAACAGTAGTATGGTCAGATAATGAGGCAGTGCTACAGTGGGTTAAAAACAATAACAGTAAGAATCCTTACGTGAGTAACCGCGTTAAGGAAAATACGAGAGTTGTCAGCAGGGTATAAACTAAGATATGAACCCACCAAAGAGAATCCAGCTGACTATCTCTCCCGAGGTCTGACTTTACGGCAATTAACAAAGGCAGAGATGTGGTTCAATGGACCTCAGTGGCAAATCAGCGACCAGTGGCCTGAACAAAAGCCACAAGTCATTGTGACCAATGTCACTGTTCCCACTGAGAACCCAGAACTACCTCGGACTTTGGTAATTGATCCTACTCGGTACTCTGAACTGAGCAAACTTATAGGTGTCACCTAAGTAGTGTTTGATTTTCTAAAGAAAATAGGAATCAAGCATAAATTCCCTAGTGCCCTAAGGTACTGGGTCAAAAGTGCTCAGATAGACACATTCGGGACAGAATTTGACAATGTTCCTAAGAAGCTACAACATGATCTGGGTCTCTGGTTAGACACTGACAATTATAACATAATCAGATGCGGAGGCCGCTTACAGCATGCTGACATAGATCTGGAAGCAAAAAATCCAATATTGCTCCCTCGTCACCACATAGTAAGCAAACTAATTGTGTTACATATACATAAATACAGCACTCTGCATGGTGGGGTATTAGATACTCTCACGGACTTAAGACAACAGTACTGGCTACCCCAAGGTAGGCAGACAGTAAAATCCATAATAAAATCCTGTGTTATTTGCCGGAGATATGATGCCACAGTGTGCCCATATCCCAGCCCTCCTCCACTTCCGAAGGAGCGAGTTGTACATATTCGTCCCTTTGAGACTACAGGAGTAGATTTCACAGGAGCACTAACACTAACAGGCACTGAGGACAAGAAACCACTAAAAGCCTATATCTGTCTTTTTACTTGTGCCACAACAAGGGCAGTCCATGTAGAAGTGACTCCCAATATGAGTGCCGAAGCATTCTTACAGGATTTCCGCAGGTTTGCTTCACGTAGATCCTGTCCTAAGTTATTGATCTCAGACAATGGGTCTAACTTAGTGGCAGGAGAAGCATGTCTGAGGAAAATCTGGAGACACCCAAAGGTACGCACAGCCCTAAATCAAAGGCAGTGGCAATGGAAATTCATACCTCCCAGAGCACCATGGCACGAAGGCTTCTATGTACGCATGATTGGTACGGTGAAACGTTCTCTACGGAAAACCCTACACCATCAAAAGATTGACCTATAGGAGCTTCAAACTGTAGTCATAGAGATAGAAGCACGAGTTAATAACCGACCACCTACCTACCTCTCTGATGATGTTTTGCAGCATGAACCATTAAGTCCAGCTCATCTGATGTATGGGAGACCTCTCAAAACACTTGTGTCCTTACGGACGAGGAACCAGAGGATCCTTCATATGTCCAAGAGAGTGATTTGGTTCAACGTTTCAAACATCTATCGGGGGTGATAAGTCGGTGGAATGACGTATGGACTCAAGAATACCTTACAGCTCTGAGGGAGTATCATTACAGGGCAAACAACCCCTATAACAGAATTAACTTGAACCCTGGTGACATAGTTCTGGCGGATAGTGATGGGCCTCGCTCAGAGTGGCCTATAGGTCAAATAGTCTCTGTTCATCCAGATAGCCAGGGCATCTTGAGAATAGTGAAAGTCAAATGCTGAGGCAACACTACTCTCAAAACTTTAGAGAAATTAGTTCCTTTAGAACTGGCAGGAAAGGAGGACCTTCAACGACTTCCAGCACCCGATACACGAGTATGGGACATACGTCCAAAAGAACTGCAACACAACAATATAAACTCAAATTAAAGCAGCACTATGATTCTGAAGGAGAAGAATAAAGTGATCGCAGTCCTTACCGGGACTTCGACTCGTGTTCTTCCCCCCGGAATTATGTCGGAAATCTGACACACATAATAACATAGTATTCCCTTTGAGTATCCCATAAAGAATAGAGAATGGGTGACTCTGTGACATCAGAGACGACACGTATATTTACATTATCTAAATTCTATTTATATAGCAGTCTCGTGTCTAAATTGAATAAAAAGGAGTTCAATAAGACTGAATATAATTACTAACACCAAAATATAGCTTGACTCCCTTGTTATTGTAAAATTAACTTTAGAAGTGGAAACATCCCATCAGGGGCATCGGTCGTGCAGAGCATCACCTTACAAAAAAAACACATCAACAACAAACACGCTGAGAGCTCCAGAAGCTGATTTAACTCCCTAGACACCAAAATTACGTGTCAACAACCAGCAACACAGCCTCTCAACAACCACAGCAACGACCGTATCCGTCTTACCAAGTATTTGTAGATTAAATCTGTGCACAATTTAGTTACAATAGGTAGATGGTTAAGTTGTTTGAAGAACCCCAACAAGACGTATGTGTACACCATTTAACACCCTCATATTCCATGTCATACCTGTAATTATATGTTTAGGGAACTTTATTAATTCCTGGCATCCCATACAGGTAATTGTGATTTGGAGTAGCAAGAAGCTGGGCAGCCAGTTGGACCTTACACATAATTTACCTAGCTGTATGCCAAGCCTTGTAGCCTCCAGCCGCCATTACGTGGCACTCAGAGGCACAGGGCCACACCCATCTTTGATGCTACAATTACACAGTCTTAGCAGGCCCCTTCAACAGGAACAGCTAAGCCCTCTTTAGTTACTGTAGAAGTAGTACTCATAATTAGTAATTATTACTATAATAATAAATTAGACCACCATATCTGGTATGATATAATTATATTGAAAAGTAAACAATTTGTGGTTTAAGAAGGAGCCATCTTAAAGTTGTTTTAGCTACAAATTGTCCCCGCAATTATGTGAGATAATTTCAGGCAGTTTTAACATGTATATACAGTTCACTCAATTAATTACTTATTCACTAAGAAAATAAATAAGATAACTTTATCTTATTAAAGTCAATTTAAAAAAGAGAATATCTGCCTGGAGTTTTTCCCCACAAAAATGCTTTTGATACAGTACTGCACAGGAGACTTCTATTCATTCTTGAAAGTAAGCGGAAAAGCCCTGGCCTGAGTGAGGAATTACTTAAAAGGCAGGAGCCAGAGAGTAACATTCAGGGGCGAGAAGTCAGATTGGCGAACCATAACGGGTAGAGTACCACAAGGATCAGTGCTTGGACCAGTTCTATTTCTGATATACGTGAACGACATGTCTGCAGGAGTCGAGTCATATATGTCAATGTTTGCAAACGACGCTAAATTAATGAGACGAATTGTGACAGATGAGGACTATAGGATCCTCCAAGAGGACTTGAACAAGCTGCAGAGATGGTCAAAGAAATGGCTAATGGAGTTAAACACGAGCAAGTTTAAATTTATGGAAATGGGACTAGGTGACAGGAGACCAAAGGGTCAGTACACAATGAAGGAAACTACCTACATGTGACGATTCGAGAAATGTACCTGGGAGTGGACATAACACCAAATGTAACTCCTGGGGCACATTTAAATCAGATAACGACAGCAGCGTACTCTACGCCAGCCAAATTTAGAGGGTTATTCAGAAATGTAAGTAATGAGGCATTTCTCAGGAATGTCAAACTGAGGGTCCCATGAAGGCCATATGGGTCACACTTGTGTTGCCATGAGGGCCCCACACGACAACTAATTGAAGTCATTTAATACAAATTATTGCAGAACATTTTTATTACTTAAACTAAGAAACATTCAATGTGCATTCAAATGGTTTAGCGGCTAGCCACATTCATAAATACAAAGTAATGAAGTAGTTTAACAAGAATAAAAACACGAAATTTTGAGCAGCAACATAGGCTTCAATGCAACAGCAACAAATACATTGTTAAGAAATTACAACAGTTCAAAATTAACATTTATTTACGACTATTCAATCATATTTAGTGTTTTGTCCTGTGGCTTGATCCTCTTTCTAATGACAATTTGTGTAAATGTGTAATTTGTGTAATGACAATATTTTCAGCGTTTTGTAACATGACAACGGTGGTTGAGAGCACGGCCATTGATACTGTTCCCTGTTTTTTGTGATCAAACAAAGCACATAATCCTATTTTAGAATCTTTGAACACTAATTTTGGTGATGAATAATGCAGTGAGACTGTGCAAAATAATGAATCTGGATGCGAGTTTCCTATTTTTGTTTGTTAGTTGGCAGCAACACCGTTATGTCTGTCATCCATATTTTCAGCACCGTCGGGAGATAAGCATGCAGAACCTGCTCGACTTTCTCAAAGATGTCCTGGCTTCTTGTAGTGTCATGCATGGGGATCAGTCCAAGCAGTTCTTCAAAAATATTAAATGTCAAAGGGCCCTGATGAAGACCACAAGCTGTGGTCCACAGAAACATTTGTCAAATATTGTCGAGGCGGCCTTCAACTGTTGCTTCATATCACCTGATATTTCATCAATACGTTCAACAACAGTGCTCATGGTTGATTAAATTTTTGGAATAACTGTGCTTTCTCTGGACTGTTTTTGAGCCGTTTTTCTCAAAAACCATTTCTGCTCTATAAACAAAACAAAAACGTTTCTATTAACGTTCTTTATTTGAACAGTTTTTACAAGGCATTGCTCTACAAAATCTCCTTCACTCATTTGCCACTCATAGCGATCATTCAGCCGAGTTCATAGCTTGCAGTAACAGAAGTCACGCTCTCTTTCTCAATTTTCGTAAAAGAAGTCTCTTGCTGTATCAAGTTAGCCTTCAACTGAAACACGCATCGTGCGGCTTCATTTTTATCTTAAGATCGGTGATTCGTTTTTTAATATTTCAGGTTGTACTCTTTTTGCGTGGCAATGCTGTTGTTGCAAATTAAACAATGTACCTTGTTATTTACTGTTGTGCAAAAATACTGTAATTCCAATTTTCTTGAAACACTCGCCCTTCTGCGTTCAGTTTACATTTTCTCTTAGCTGGAGGAGCACTAGCAATTTTAAAGATGATGTGGAATCTGAAAAATAAAAAATAAAATTAAAAATAAAATCACCGATTAAAAAAACTGAAACAAAATTTTGGCCAACAGCTTAACAGTTAACATCATATCAATTTCGAGAAGTCTTAACTCGCTTGCCTCACAGCTGCATTCGTGTTTCATTTGTGCTTTTGAAATATATTAAAAGGTGAAGTTTAATAATAAAAACTGCAATTATGGCCGTTAAATTACCAAATTATAGTATCTTATGTGCGGGCCGCAGGTGTGCTTGCCAAGGGCAATATGTTTGACATACATGATTTCGAGTGCTTTACTCTACCTCTGTATGTTTCTCTGCAGCCCCATCGTGTAGCCCCATCTACAAAGGCAAATTAGAAAACTGGAAAAAAGATTCAGAAATTTGCGACGAGGCTAGTCCCACAGTTGCATGGGATGGGATATGAAGAGCAATTGTAATAACTGAACATGATGACGTTAGAAAAAAGGAGGAAGTGAGAAGATATGAAACAGCAAATAAAATATTTAGGAGAATTGACAGAGTGGAAATGGACGAAATATTCACACGGAATTCAAACAGAACAAGATAATTTGGGTGGAAGCTGGAAACTCAGATGAGTTATAAAGATGTTAGAAAGTTTTCATTTAGCGAGAGCGTAGTGGGAAAATAGAATGAACTAAATGGGCAGTTGTGAAAGCAAACACTATTCATAGTTTTAAACCTAGATATGATGGGGAAGTATGACAGGAGTCATTGCTTTAAACAACCGGCAGCTAGAAAGGCGGGATCCGGGAGCTAATACTCGATCCTGCAGGCACAAATAGGTGAACACACACACACACACTCGCTACTCAGTCAACAGCGCTCGGGGGGTCGTAGTCCTAACGGCCCGGGTTCGATCCTCGGCGGTGGCGGAAACAAATGGGCAGAGTTTTTTTCCTGTAATATATACCTCGGAGTTAGACAGCTACTACGAGCTGCTTCCTGGAATATGTGGGTGTGTTACAGAGAAATATAAGCAGTAGACATAATATAAGAAAAATAAATTGGTTAGAAAGTCAGGGTCCAAGAGCTAATAGCTCGATTCAGCAGAAACAAATTATAAATACAAATAGTAAATGCACACACACCAGATATATTTTCTCCGCTCATTAGCCATAACATGACACAGCATGTATCCCTCCAGACAAGCGTGACATTAAGGACACAGCATGTATTCCTCCAGACTAGCGTGACATTAAGGACACAGCATGTATCCCTCCAGACTAGCGTGACATTAAGGACACAGCATGTATCCCTCCAGACAAGCGTGACATTAAGGACACAGCATGTATCCCTCCAGACTAGCGTGACATTAAGGACACAGCATGTAGCCCTCCAGACAAGCGTGACATTAAGGACACAGCATGTATCCCTTCTGACTAGCGTGACATTAAGGACACAGCATGTATCCCTCCAGACTAGCATGACTTTATGGACACAGCATGTATCCCTTCAGACTAGCGTGACATTAAGGACACAGCATGTATCCCTCCAGACTAGCATGACTTTATGGACACAGCATGTATCCCTTCAGACTAGCGTGACATTAAGGACACAGCATGTATCCCTCCAGACTAGCATGACTTTATGGACACAGCATGTATCCCTTCAGACTAGCGTGACATTAAGGACACAGCATGTATCCCTTAAGACTAGCGTGACATTAAGGACACAGCATGTATCCTTTCAGACTAGCGTGACATTAAGGACACAACATGTATCCCTTCAGACTAGCGTGACATTAAGGACACAGCATGTATCCCTCCAGACTAGCATGACTTTATGGACACAGCATGTATCCCTCCAGACTAGTATGACTTTATGGACACAGCATGTATCCCTTCAGACTAGCGTGACATTAAGGACACAGCATGTATCCCTTCAGACTAGCATGACCAGGTAATCTGGTGGTGGAGGGCGCTGATATATACGAGTCAACATCAGATCTTAAGCCATGGCAGTGAATTACCATACATATATGTTGTCTTAAGGACACACGCGCTTCTCTTAGCAACCTGTCCTCCTGCATAGAACGTCGCTTTTTGCTCTTAGGCGTCACATAAGGCCATAATTTATCGTACCAGAAAATGGAAGCGGCTAGCGAAAGTTACGTACTGTCCCGTTTTCTGTTTTGGTTCATCAGGTAGGTTAGGAGAGGACACTTTAAAGTGACTGTTTTCATGACGTTGGGAAACTTTAGGAGTACGGGCTGCTCTTAGATCTCTACATTCTCTTGTGATGCATGGCAACAACGGCAGGTTACAGTATTGCAACATGATCTGAGTTATTTTCTCATTATTATTATTATTTTCCTTGAATAGTAATATTATTATTACTATTTTCATCATTATTGAGAAGCACTCTACACTTCAATAGTGTTTCAGTAAAGATGGAGAAAAGACTCAACACATGGGTAAGTGTTTTATTAAACCAAATTTGGGGATGGAGACACTTTCTCTCACCACCTTCACAGGAGGTAAGCTTCATATATAAATTTGGCTTAATTATACAGTCCCATATATATTGAAGAACACATTCTCGCCGCCTTTTTTATTATTATCATTATTATTGTTATTATTTAGGAAATCTACTGGGGCTGTGAGGCGACTCAAACCCGCGACCAAGGCACTGCCAGCCGCATACTCTACCACTGCACCACCACTGACTTGAAAAAGTCACATAACCTGATTTCAACTGAAATCACAGGAAATCTGGAGGCCCCTCCTGAAGCCAACAATAAGTTTTGCAGCACTGGGCAACAGACTAGCACTAAAATCTTACAGCAGTGTGCAGTAAACTCTTACAGCAGTGTACAGTGGAAGGAAGTGTGCAGTAAACTCCTACAGCAGTGTGCAGTGGAAGGAAGTGTGCAGTAAACTCCTACAGCAGTGTGCAGTAGAAGGAAGTGTGCAAGAAACTCCTACAGCAGTGTGCAGTAGAAGGAAGTGTGCAAGAAACTCCTACAGCAGTGTGCAGTAGAAGGAAGTGTGCAAGAAACTCCTACAGCAGTGTGCAGTAGAAGGAAGTGTGCAGTAAATGTTTAGAGCAGAGTGCCACTCCCATCTTGTCATCCACTACCCACTGCCTGGGTGGTGGCTGGCAGGATGGGAGTGGCACCGTGGGTGATGAGGAGGTGAGAGTGAAGAGTTCTGTGAATCGAATCACTTTTGTCTATATGTCCTTACACAGCTGAGTGTGTTTTTTCCGAGAGCTGGGTTACACACTCACACACACAGTACCCCATATCTCTATGTGCATGCTGGTACACTCTCACATATCTCTATGTGCATGCTGGTACACTCTCACATATCTCTATGTGCACGCTGGTACTCTCACATATCTCTATGTGCACGCTGGTACTCTCACATATCTCTATGTGCACTCTGGTACACACTTACGTAATTATGATACAAGTGTAGAGGAAGCAGAGAGGCATGTGAGTGGTAACCAACGGCATGTCAACTCTTGCAGAGAGTATGACTCCCTATAAAGTATGACTTATTATAAAATATGACTCCCTATAAAGTATGACTGCTTATAAAGTCTGACTTAATATAAAGTATGACTCCCTATAAAGTATGACTTAATACAAAGTATGACTGCCTATAAAGTATGACTGCCTATAAAGTAAGACTCCCTATAAAGTATGACTTAATATAAAATATGACTCCCTATAAAATATGACCCCCTATAAACTTTAACATTATATTGGTATAATCACTGTCCAATAACAGTCCTTTCCAGAGGGGCCTCGTAGCCTGGTGGATAGCGCGTAGGACTCGTAATTCTGTGGCGCGGGTTCGATTCCCGCACGAGGCAGAAACAAATGGGCAAAGTTTCTTTCACCCTGAATGCCCCTGTTACCAAGCAGTAAATAGGTACCTGGGAGTTAAGTCAGCTGTCACGGGCTGCTTCCTGGGGGTGGAGGCCTGGTCGAGGACCGGGCCGCGGGGACACTAAAAAGCCCCGAAATCATCTAAAGATAACCTCAAGAAGAAGATAACCATTGACAAGAGTCATTTTTACCCCACCTAGGAAGAACGAAGACGGCTCAAGCTGTAATTTAAGATAAGAAGGAACAAGTTTTAAACACAATCTTGCGTAATATTTGGATGTAAAGGGGCAAATTGTGGCAGCTTGCAAACCAAAATGACACCCAGGCCGACGGCGACACATCTGGGGCTTGATGGCGTGCAGACACATGCCTCTGTCTCATATAACGTGAGGGGGGCTCAGGTGCTCAGCCAATCAGCGTAAAGCTGATTGGCGACGTCATCAACGGCATCGAGCCCGCCCAGGGAGTGGAGCCCGGCTCACTGTTCCTCTAGACTTCGGACAAGGAGGGGGAGGTTGTGTCCATGGGCGCTCTTTCTAAAATCGGCAGATTTGGATTTTATGTGGAGAGTTGAGCCCTGAAGAGAGAGGCCACAGCACTCCGACCACATTGAAGCCCCAAGCAAACCATTCTGGATAAGGTCGTTCGAGTATCGTCGACGAAAGGACCTACTGAGAGCATAAGAGACCATATCAGACCAGATTCAGTGGAGGGAGTTGCATTTGGACCTTGGTGGGTCAACGCCAATGGGCTGACCTTAGAAGCATTGTGACAGTCCTGACCAGTAAACGTCGGAAGTAGTAACAACTCTGTGGGTGAATCCACAAGGAGTAGTTGTTGAAGAGGCTATTGAAGACACGACAAAGGTCACCATAAGCAAGCGCTTCCTGTGATTTTCGCAGGTAGAAGTGGAACATCGACTTTGACCTTAGCATAACATAGAAAATTCAATAAATTCTAAGTTTTTCAATTTCAATCAACCTTTATTGACCAGTTGCATATGAAAAAGGCTCCATCTGGATCAAGTTTCAGCATCGCAGCCTAAATAGAAAAGGAGGACATATTAAAAATTATTTTAAAAAAATATTTAAAAATTAACATCAAACACAAGTGTCAACTAAAATCATGTCTTTGACAGTCTGCTATCACAACAACATCTAATAAAGGCCTAAACTTCATAGTTTTAACGAAATAAAAAAAAATCCTGATTATTACCCCTTTTTTTATCTGGTGATTTGCATGGAACTTATAAATCTTACAGAACGCATGTCTATCTGTAAGGGTGCCAATAGTGGAGGAAATCAGTCGACATCAACCTCAGGTGTCAGAATCTTAGACATCATATTGGTTCAAGTAATTAATTCACAACTAAAATTTGTGTCCTCTTTCATTTACTAAGCAATTTTCATGAAACAATCACCATGTACTTTTTCTGCCTCTACAACGTGTTCTTACTATTTGTTTCATAGTTCCAATTATTTATTTTATAAATACTTGTATACACCATTTTGTTGTATAATTTTGGTGGGTAACTTGTAAATATTTTTAGTAGTAAAACTAAACATATTTTAGTTAAAACTCTGAGATTAAATCCTTTATTAGATACTATTATGATAGCTGGGTGTCATAGAAATGATTTCAGATGACACTTGTATTTGGTTATAGTTTTTGAAAATTATGAAAATTCTTTGAAAAATACGTTTTTTTTCCTCCCTTTCTATTTAGGCTGCGATAATAAGACTTAGAACATTTGGAACCCTTTTCATATACAACTAGTTTAACATATACAACTTTTCATATACAAGTACTATATATACAACTAAAATTTAACAACTTTTAATTTCCTTAATTATGCCACCTTAATGAAGGTCGAGAGCGGCTGTTGATTGAGGCTATCCAAGACATATAATTTATTTTATGTATTTAATTGGTCAATAAGTGTACTTTTCAGTTTTAAACGCTGTGTTTATATGAACCTTCATTATAACTATGCCATGTCATTTATATGTGAAAGCCTGACAGAAAGGTACAGACCACTTGAGTACAGAAACAACGATTAAATAAAAATGGGGGAAATTGCGTTTCTCTTCAGACTATTTCCCGACACAACAATGACATCATCTTTCGTGAAGGCACGTCGGTCCGATTCGACTCCGCTAGGGCTCTTGACGTGTCGCTGACACATCTGAAACCTAATCTGCATTAGGTTTCTTCGTCATTACTACTGCCAAACTCATCGATTTCGAAATCGGGGAATGTAGCCTCATGTTCAAGAGGACTAGAGCAGAGAAATTGATGTCATTTCTTCCGCGCTGAACACAGGTGAGAACCCCGATGATCACAGGAATAGTTGGATAACCATAGTGTCCAAGGTAGATACCTGCCACTTTTTAACCCTGTCGCTCTACCTCCTGCTCTCTGGGTACAGAAAGTAGCCCCCCACTGTTTTGGGGCTGGGGTACACAAAGGTTTAGCGCCGACTTCATTACAGAGCTGACAACAAGAATACTGTTACGAGAGCAGTGACGGAGTGTCACCATTGGGGCTTGACGAGGGTCTCCCCCTTTGTCTACCCCGTCACAGGAAGAAATGGGGGGCTTGTCCTAGGTGGTAACACCAGCTAATGTCACCCAGAATTAACGTTGAAATTTAGTGGTAGTATTAAAGCTGACCGGCAAAATCGAAATGAAGATAGACAGGGTACAAGCGGTTATTCAAACTCGTGATGAGGTGTTGGATTACTGCACGGGAAAACAACTTGGTCAGGTGACAAGCCACATGGAATTCAAGCTAACAAGCAGGAAAGTACCAGCTAGCCGTAGGGAGTTACTGGCGAAGCTAGAGACGAGGGAAGACGGCAAAGAACTAGCAAAAGCTGAGGGCACAATGAGTAGGGTTGACATAGTGAAGAGCGACGATAAGTTAAGCTCACCTTCGAACGGGAGTGGGCGTAGTATCAAGCTTGAAATCTTGAAGCTTAAGTATGAAGCCCAAGCGCGATGCCAGGAAGCTGAACATAAAGCCCAACGCGTGGAGCGTGAATCTCAAGCCCGGATCCAACTCCTACACCCACAGGAGAACAGAAAGATTGAAGGGAACATCGCGTTGGAAGAGAGGAGAATTGAATGCGGACTAGTGAAACCCAGAAGAGAACACCAAACCAACCCACCAGTGCCACTCATTAAAGAGAGAAACATCCCAACATTTGTGCCACATGAAATCGTGGAGTTCTTTGAGCAGCTACGGTGGCCAGGGTGATAGGTCACGGTGAAGGGATGAAGGTCACCGGTGAAGGGATAAAGGTTACCGGTGGAGGGATGTCCCGAAGATGAGTGGGCCCAGTTGATCCAGGGAATATAACATATTCCCATGAGGGGCTTATAACATACTAGCAGAAGACAAATGCATGGATTATGAAGCCGTTAAGAAGGCAGCTTACAGAAGGATGTTTAGTAGAGACCTAGTGAGAACTCCGGGGGAGAACATTTGCCGAGACAGCCCGAGAACTAGAACAAAAGCTCCACAGGTGGTTGAAGGCTGGGGGAACGGAAACATATGAGGATCTGAAGCAGTTTATTGTGCTGGATTAATTAATGCACCCCGACGCGAGGCTACAAATCTAGGAAGCCGGAATTAAAGATTTGAGAGAGGCAGCTGATAGAGCGATATGTTAGGCAAGGCACACTGTATTCACAAAGAATACTAGAGATAATATAATAAGCAGTATGCCTGACCAGCTCCAGCAAGCCCGAAAAAGCAAGGCTTCTTCAAATCACAGCAGCTGGCAGAATAGAAACGAGTTTCAAACAACAGTAGAGGAAGAGGAGCCTCTAGAAAAAAGTCGGAAGTCTAGTTGCGAAAATTTAAACCCTAATACACGGAATTTTAACAGAAAGTTATGGAGGAAACAGAAATTACAATGCAGGATCGTACAAATCAACTACTTGGTCTACGGGACGAAGGAATACTTTGTGGATGACCTGATATAATTGTGGAAAGCAGAGACATTGTGCCTACGAGTGCGACAAATCCGCAGCCGACTCGGACCGACGTGCCTTCCCGAGAGATGATGTCACTGTTGTGCACGGGGAATTGTCTGAAGAGAAATTCAGATTTCATTTAATCTTTGTTCCTGTACTCAAGTGGTCAGTGCCTTAATCTCATCCAGCCTACTGAAATGGCATAACCGTAATGAAGGTACATATAAACACAGTATCATACTTTATAAGAAGGGAGGGAGTATGGCAGGATTGACCTGTCCCCTAGTCAGCACTCTCTGAGGCTTGAATTTTCCATTGTCTTGTGCCGACTGTCTGGTGCCGCTCGCCTGTAACTGTTCTGCTGTTCATGTTGTTCTACTTTGTACAGCTCTCTTGTTGCATCTCCTTATAAAGTATGACTCCCTATAAAGCATGATTCTCAATAAAGTATGACTCCCAAAGTATGACTGTCTACTAGGTTGAGAAAGTAAGTAGGTGATTGTACGCTATTACAGTCGGTACAAAAGTAGTTGATTGTGCTCTACTACAGTCGGTACAAAAATAGGTGATTGTATGCTACTACAGTCGGTTCAAAAGTACGTGAGTGTTGGTTTCTACAGCCAGTTCAAAAGTGTACATTACTTCGGTCAACTGAAAACTCGGAGATTGTACGCTACTACTGTCGGCTCACAACAAGCTGATGCACATTTCTTCAGTCGGCTCACAACTAGCTGACAATACGCTTCTAAAGTTGGCTCACAACTTGCTGATTGTACCCTTCTACAGTCTGCTCGCAACTAGCTGACTATATGCTACTACTGTCAGCTCAAAACAAATTTATTGTACGCTTCTATAGTCGGCTCACAACAAGCTGATTGTACACTTTTACAATCGATCCACAATTAGTTGATTGTATACTACTACTGTCGACTTAAAACTAGCTGATTATATGCTTCTATCGTCGTGTGACGAAATTAACACCACGTGTGGAGAGAGAGAGAGAGGTATGGCGATAGCAACGCCATCTGTGGAAATGCACTCCAACTCCAAGGCTTTTCGGTGCGATGAGGTCAACGCCATCTGTTGGCGGAGGTGTGTCAAGGATAGCGCCATCTGTGGAATGCTCCTGATCATAACTCATTTGGGAGGTAGGTCGCAGACAATGCGCTCTGGTGTTGGAGGTGATGATATCAACGCTATCTATTGTGTTCACCCAATCATATTTTCCTTTCCGTCGGTAAAAGGCTGTCATCCTATGTTATCCTTTTGTACTTACTGCCTTGTTAATGACTATTATGTCCGCAGAGGTGATGAGGAGTCACTGAGGCTCTAGCCTCAGTTCACCCAGGTCAGTCCAGAACTCCTGACTTGTTCCAGCGTGGACAAGTGGCCGCTGAAGAGACAGTGGTTTGTCTTTGAAGTGTTATTGGTTGGACCTACGTACCCGGGATAGGCCAAGTGGAGTTACGAGACGTCAGTACTGGCTGTCACTTGAGTAGCTCTGCTCGCATGTTGCTGGATACTTCTGCCAGGGCGTTTGTTTAGACCCCTGTATGTGATGTTTGTGACCCCTTGTCAGAGTGTTGCTGAAGTCCTCTGCCAGTGTGTTGCTGGAAAGACAAAGTGGGGTGTTTTGGACACTGTGACGTTGCGGTGTAGGACTGGCCTATGTTGTGTTGAGTGGGGTGAACTCGCCTGTGTGAAGACCATTGAACGTGGGTGACGTATAATAGAAGACAGAGTAGACTCACCAGGATAAAAGAAGACTGCAGAATTTATTATATTATTGTCCTGTGCGAAAGTGACACTCGTACTGTACTTGTGTGTATATATAGTGATAATATGAGTTTAATTGGTGAAGGTTAAGATTAGTATTGTTTAATTTTTTTATTTTCACTGTTACTTTCCTACAAACACAGCGTAACTGTCCCTATTTTCCACTTGTTACAACTTTGTAATAAAGTTATTACACTTTATATAACATCTTTTTATATGTTATTACAACGCATTAGAACGTTGCTAGTACTTGTTAGGTGTAAAAACTTGTTCGAACGTTATAGCAACGTGTTAGTTTCATCCTGTGTTTAGCGGATTGCTACTGACAATTCTTGACTACATACTATTGAAATTACTGATTACTAATGATCAATGAAGACGAGGTACTAAGCCGATGAGCAGTGATTGAAATAAAGAACCCGGTTTCAGAGTGAGGCCGTAAGAAGTCGACTCGCAACTAGCTGATTGTGTGCTACTGTAGTCGACTAATAACTAGCCGATTGTACGCTACTGTAGTCGACTCACAACTAGCTGATTGTACACTACTACAGTCGGCTCACAATTAGCTGATTGTACGCTTCTACATTCGAATCACAACTAGCTGAGTGTACACTACTACTGTTGGGTTACAACTAGCTGATTGTACGCGACAAGTCTTCTCACAACTAGCTGATTAATCGCTAGTTTAAAGCTATATGATCGTATGCTTGTACCGTGAACTAGCAATTAGGTTATTGCATGCTACTACAGTCGACTCGCAAATGTTTGATTGTACGTAACTACAGTACAGTTAGCTCACAACAACCTGACTGTATGCAGCTACAGCACAGTTAGCTCACAATAATCTGACTGTACGCCACTACAGCACAGTTAGCTCACAATAATCTGACTGTACGCCACTACAGCACAGTTAGCTCACAATAATCTGACTGTACGCCACTACAGCACAGTTAGCTCACAATAATCTGACTGTAGGCAACTACAGCACAGTTAGCTCATAATACCCCGACTGTAGGCAACTACAGCACAGTTAGCTCACAATAACCCGACTGTAGGCAACTACAGTACAGTTAGCTCACAATAACCCGACTGTAGGCAACTACAGTACAGTTAGCTCACAATAACCCGACTGTAGGCAACTACAGTACAGTTAGCTCACAATAACCCGACTGTAGGCAACTACAAGGAACTCACCACCAAGACTGGCCTCAACAATCCCACGCTCCACCACGCACTGAACTGTCCAGTTTGGCTCTCAATAAAGTTTCAATCTCAAAATATTGCACAAAATTGTCTGAATTTCTTCCTCTGACGACACGAACAATATTGGGAAGTTGGTGTGAAGTATTTCCTGGTATTGGTCATGGAGAGGTGGTTACTTTTGTCACCCCTGTTATTGGTCCTGGTGAGGTGGTTACTTTTGTCACCCCCTGTTATTGGTCCTGGTGAGGTGGTTACTTTTGTCACCCCTGTTATTGGTCCTGGTGAGGTGGTTACTTTTGTCACCCCTGTTATTGGTCCTGGTGAGGTGGTTACTTTTGTCATCTCTGATATTGGTCCTGGAGAGGTGGTTACTTTTGTCACCTCTGTTATTGGTCCTGGTGAAGTGGTTACTTTTGTCACTCCTGTTATTGGTCCTGGTGAGGTGGTTACTTTTGTCACCCCCCTGTTATTGGTCCTGATAAAGTGGTACTTTTGTCACCCCTGTTATTGGTCCTGGTGACCATGTTACTCAGACATGTTATGTTATAATTTTGGTGGAAAGTTTCTACATCCCTCACCTGTAGGTGTCCCTCACCTATCAGTGTCCCGCACCTGCCAGTGTCCCTCACCTTATCACATTAATCTTGATTAATATTGCATGATCAAGTGCTTGAGGTTCATCCGTCATGTGCCTGACGCCTCTGATATTTGGCGTATTATATCTTTTGTATATTTCTATGCCTAAGTTTTCCATGATAATTACTCGTTCCACTTATATTACCCAAACTCTTTATTTTCCCAATAGTTCAATCCTGTCGCCAGGGAATGCTGAACGAGATGAAAACTCTTTCTTGACACTATAACTGGTTTCAAACTTATTAAACGCCTAGCAAAATTATCTTCAATAGCTCTGGACATCCACTTTCTGCCTCTGACATGTTTAGGTAGAATTACACACATGACAGAGATTCAATCCTTATTCCTAATCATCTCTATGATAATCTAAATATTTTCAACAAACTTTACTCCTTCAATTGGGGGTGCTATATTAAGCTGGATTAGGGCATGGCTATACCAAAGGAAACAGAGAGTTAGTATAAATGGAGTCAAGTCAGAGTGGTAAAATGTTGTAAGTGGGGTGCCTCAGGGCTGTCCTGGGACCTCTGTTGTTTATAATACATATAAATGATTTAGATTCAGGTTTGAGTAGCAACATTTGCAAATTTGCCGATGATACGAAAATCGGTAGGGAAATTAATTCGGAGGAGGACTCACTATCACTTCAAGTTGATCTAGATAGGGTATTGAAATGGTCGAAGGATTGGCTGATGCAGTTTAATGCTGATAAATGTAAAGTTCTGAGGTTAGGTAATGATGATAGGGTTACAAGATACGAGCTAGATGGTGTGGAGATTACGAAGTCGAATTGCGAAAGGGATCTGGGAGTTATGATTAGTAAGAATTTAAAACAAAAGGATCAATGCATAAATGTTCGTAATAAGGCAAATCGGACACTTGGATTTATTAATCGCAGCGTTAGTAACAAGACAGCTGGTGTGGTTCTCAAGCTATATCTTGCTCTAGTTAGGCCCCATTTAGATTATGCAGTTCAGTTTTGGTCGCCATATTATAGAATGGATATAAATTCACTTGAACGTGTCCAGCGTAGGATGACTAAGTTAATTCCCCAAATTAGAAATCTTTCATATGAAGAAAGATTAACAAATTTGAAAGATTTTCTTTCTCTCTTCTCCCTTTTTCTGTTCATTGTCTTCTCCCACGCTCCCTTGCTATCCTCTTCTTTTTCCTATTACTTCTCCTTCGGTGGTTATAATAGGAGCTGCCTCGTATGGGCCAATAGGCCTGCTGCAGTTTCCATTACTACTATCCCCTACACCTGACTTTCCTCCTCAGCTCTCTCTTGCCTATTTATTGCCTGTCCCTACCTCCTCATCACAATCGACTTGAGAATGGTCCAGGACGGACCGAAACGTCGTCGTCCCTTCAATTTCTAGTGTGTGGTCTGGTCAACAAAGCTTAAGTTACATTCGCTGGAAAGGCAAAGAGTTAGAGGTGACATGATAGAGGTTTGCAAGTGGGTGAATGGACATAACAAAGGGGATATTAATAGGGTATTAAAAGTATCAACACAAGACAGAACACGAAACAATGGGTATAAATTGGATAAGTTTAGGTTTAGGAAAGACTTGGGTAAATACTGGTTCAGTAACAGGGTTGTTGATTTGTGGAACCAATTGCCGCGTAACATTGTGGAGGTGGGGTCCCTCGATTGTTTCAAGCATGGGTTGGACATGTATATGAGTGGGATTGGGTGGTTATAAATAGGAGCTGCCTCGTATGGGCCAACAGGCCTTCTGCAGTTGCCTTTGTTCTTATGTTCTTAATTTTCTGCGTCATTTGCAAGTGTTTAGAGAGCAATAATGGACCTGATCCCATTTTCGGCCTTTATATAATTCACGTTGTCAATTATACGTCATTTAACTCCACGAGAAACAAAACTAGTGTAATTTTTCTTATCAGGGCTCCTTAATATATCAGGTGTCCCCAACTTATCAAGGCCAACCTCATCAGGGAGCTGCTGATAAAATAAAATAAAAATCTTTTTAACTACTCTTCACCGAAACTAATACCAGAGCCCAAGTGGAGCACGCACTGGAGTCACCCGGTAATGAACCTAAATATGGAGAAGGGCCTAACGTCATACAAATGTGGATTCGGCTCAGAACTGGCCCCTTGTCATGTATTCACACCCTGAGCAACAATGACTTACCCTTTCTCTTCATATCCCCCTCTCCATCCGGCCCGTAGGTGTCATGAGGGGGCTTTGTGGATGGCTGCCGGAGTGTGATGCTTCGTGGGGCAGTCCTCTGTCCTTTTCTGGCCTTGCACTCTTGCTGCTGTCTTCTCTAATTGTGCTGGATCGCTTTTCCTTTTCCTTATGTTTCGTTTTTCTCCCCCCTCTTCTCCTATCTGCTTGTCGTTTCCTGCCGACCTTTTGCTTGTTTTGGATTATTTCTTTGGACTTCTTCTGTTTTGACGCCCGGGTGCTTGAGGAAGCATACTCTTGCACCCGTAGAACTGTAGTACCCAACGTCTCGAGCGAGGGGAACCTTTTATTGTCAATCCCCCATTCGTCGCTAAACCCGATCTCGACGGACTGACGGTTCTTAAGGTGGCGTTTGTGGGGCGTATACTCACGACGCACCCCTAGGGGGCCCCGGCATGATCGGCGATAGCTTCCTGTTGGGTGTCCTGCCTCTAATTGTGGCTCCATGGTGTGTATGGGGGCACATTCGTGGATGAATTTATCACTTTTCGTCTCTGTCGTTGAATGTTTCCGTTGTACCCTCTCAGGCTCGTGGGGTGGGCGACCAAGCCCCCGAGTCGGCCTGTATTGGAAGACCAGGCTCTGTAGCTCCCGCTGCGTTGGGCCCCGACCTTGCTCCTCCTTTGACCGTCCTGACTTCTTCCCCCAGCTCCACTCCCTCCTCTGTGGTTGGGTCGAGCCTCAAGCCCCCGGTGGTGACCACTTCGTCCCCTGGTGCGGTTAAGTCTCTCGTTGTGACTACTGCGCCTTTTGACCCCTCTCTCTCTAGGGGTTTTCAACGCCGTTCGCGCCCAAGCCGCACTCGCTCGATTCCTTCCCCTGCTGATGCGTATCAGGCCTTGTTTGGTCCTGCTTCATGGGCCAAATACTTTGATCTCCTCCCTCTTGATTCTGCGCCTCCTGACGATTTCTCCCTCCATCGGCATCTTGTAGATTCCGTGGATGCGTCTGTTACTTTCAACCCCACTTGTCTCGGTACACGTGTCGCACGTGTCGTTGCTGCTCCTTCTCAGGATGCAGCTTCCCGCTTGGCTGCCTTATCTTGCCTTGGCGAGATCCCTGTTCGGGTCTCCAAGAACGTTCAGATGAATGCCAGTGTTGGCACTATTCTCCTCCCACCCCATGTTGTAACCGGTGTTCGGAATCTGCAGGATTGCCACGATGATATTCGGCATATCCTTGATGCCCAAGGCCATTCTGTCCTCCAGGTTAACTCGTTTACTCGTCCCCCTCGTGGTCGTCGCCGTCAACCCCTTTGCGTTGTGAAGATTACCTTTGATGGTAGGACCCTTCCATCCTCTGTCATTCTTGCTGGTGCTAGGTGCTCTGTCCAGGAGTATATTCCTTCTCCTCGACTTTGTAACAAGTGCTGGATGTTTGGGCATGGTGCCCTCCGCTGCTTTGGGACTGTCTCTCTCTGTCCTTTGTGTGGGAGTGAAGGTCACTCTAAGTCGGAGTGCACTTCTTCCCAAGCTCGCTGCCTCAACTGCGGTGAGGCCCATCCTACCTTCTCCCGTGCATGTGTCCATTACAAGCTTGAGGCAGCCGTCCTCAACCTGAAGCACCGGGAGCGTTTATCTTTTCCTGAGGTGAGGCACCAGGTTCGCCGGCTCTCGCCTTATACTAACATCTCTTATGCTCACGTGTTGCGCTCTTCCTCTCCTCGTCCTTCCCCCCTTCCTCAGACTCACAACCGTTTCCGGGCCTTGGACCCTGATACGCCCACTGCCCCCTCCTCTGTCCCTTTGTGTTCTGTCCCGAGGGGTCCCCCTCCTGGTCCTCTGTCTGGGGTTCCCCTTCTTTCTACCCTGTCTGTCATTTCTCCTGTGTCTTCTTCCTCGTCCCCTCCGATCCTCCTTCCCATCCTCTTCCTCCATCTATCGGCTCTCCCTGCCGCCTGTCGGTGCAGGCTGATGTCCATCGCTCTCCTAACGGCCGTCGTGTGTGCTCTCGTTCAGCTTCTCCTGTTTAGACACTGGAATCCGTTGCCCGGTACGTAGTTGCTGGGACACCAGTCTCTTTAAGTCAGAAGCGTAAGCCTGGCTCCTCTCCTTCCTCCTCCCCGGCGGGTAAGAAGGCTTCGCTTTCTTCCTCAGCTCCTACTTCTGGCTCTGTTGCTCCTTCCCCTCCCGTTTCAGTGATTGCACCCCCTGTTCCTGCTATGGAGGTTTCTTTGGCCCCTGCTTCCCTTTCGGTTCCTGCTCTTGCTGGGGGTGCGCTCCCCTCTTTCTACTCCCCCTCTTCCTGCTGCTGTCCTTGACTTCTCCTCTCCGTTGTCTCCTCCTCCTCCTCCTCCGGACCCCGCCCGCCCACCTCTGATCTGTTCTCCCGTTTCCTTCCCTCCGTCTTTGCTCAGTTTACCCATGCCCCCTAACCCTGACTTTGCTGACCCTGATCCCGACCCTGATATTCTTTAACGTGCTCTGTTGCTCTTTCGCCTTTGTTTCTTCCTTGTTCTCTGTTTTTGTCCTTTCTCTTCTCGTCGTTGTCCATTCTTCAATGGAACGTTCGAGGTTATTACGCCAATTTCCTCGAACTCCAACTTCTGATTTTGCGGTTTTCGCCCCTTTGTGTCTGTCTCCAGGAGCCGATGCTTGGTGCTCGTCCTGATCGTTTTCGTGGCTATTCCTATCTCCCCCCCCCCCTAGCCGTTGCTGGAGCTTCTAATTCTTCTGCTCTCTTGATTCGTGCTGATGTTCCCTTTGTTCCTTTACTTTTTCCTTCGCCTCTCCATTGTTCTGCTGCTCGTATTTTTGTGGGGAAATGGTACACAGTTTGTTCCATTTATCTCCCCCGAGTATCCCGCTCTCTCTTCCTGATTTGAAACACCTCCTAGACTCCTTGCTGGAGCCTGTGCTCCTGCTGGGTGACTTCAATTGTCGTCATTCTCTTTGGGGTGACGTTCTGACGAATACCCGGGGTCGCCTTCTTGAGCCGTTTCTCCTCTCTTCTTCCCTGTCTCTTCTGAATTCTGGTGAGCCCACTCATTTGGACTCTCGGACTCGCACCCTTTCTTGTCTTGATCTTTCTCTCTGCTCTTCTTCTCTTTATTTAGATTTCACGTGGCAGGTTCTTGATGACCTCCATGGAAGTTATCATTTCCACATCCTTGTTTCCTTTTTCTCTTTTCGCCCTTCCCTCTCTTTCCCTAGGTGGCAGTTTGCTAAGGCGGACTGGACCCTATTTACCCTCAGTGCTACTCTCTCTGACCTCTCCCTTCAACCTCTCCATCGTGCTCTCCTCCTTTTTCATGACACTGTCTTCAACGCTGCCCTCCGCTCTATTCCTCGCTCTTCCTCTCGGGGTCCACGGAAGTGCGTTCCCTGGTGGAATGCGGACTGTGCTCGGGCTGTCCGCTGTAACCCGCCAAACACACACCGAAACTACGGCGTTGGTACAACGTTCGAACAAGTTTTAACACTTCCTAACCAGTTATGACAACCAATATAGCAAGTTGTAACAACGTTTTAATACGTCATAAACACGTTAAGCCAAGATGTAACAACTTTATTACAAGTTGTAACAAGCGGAAAACAGTTTCGGTTTGTGTTTCCAGGGAAGCGTGCAGCCTGGAAGAGGCACCGCCATAGGCAGACGACCGATTCTTTTCTTTTCTTTCGGAAAGCGAGTGCGGTGGCCCGTAGGGCCATCCGTATGGCTAAACGTGAATGTTGGGCATCTTATGTCTCAACAATTACGTCCGAAACCCCTCTGACCCAGATCTGGAGGCGTATCCGCAAGATAGCGGGTAAGTTTGTTCCCGATGTTTCACCGGTCCTTCACCTCCATGATACTCTTGTGGCGAACCCGTTGCAGGTCGCTTCCGAACTGGGTTCCCACTTTTTTTCTGTTAGCTCTGGTCTTCATCTTCCCCAATCTTTCCTTCTTCGTAAACCTGTCCTTGAGTCTCGTCCTTTAGATTTCTGAACTCATCTTCAGCTTCCCTATAATGATCCCTTCTCTCTCTCTCTGAACTTCGTTCTGCCCTGGCCCTCTGCGGTTCTACGGCGGTGGGCTCCGATGGTATTCATTATGAGATGCTTCGCCATCTCCCTCCGTGCACGTCTCAGTATTTACTGAGTCTGTATAATCGGATCTGGGAGTCGTCGTCAGTCCCTGAGGACTGGCTCGATGCCGTTGTCCTCCCTGTTCGCAAACCGGGGTCTCTGGGTACTTCCCCTAAGGACTTTCGCCCTATTGCTCTCACAAGTTGTGTCTGCAAACTCTTTGAACGTATGGTTAACGTTCGTCTGATGTGGTTCCTGGAACACCATCACCTCCTCTCCCCTTCTCAATTTGGTTTCCGCAAGTGCCGCAGCACGACAGATGTCCTGGTGAACTTGGAGGTCTATATTCGTACTGCTTTTGCTGCGAAGACCTCTGTTGTTGCCGTCCTTTTTGACCTGGAAAAGGCTTATGGCACCACTTGGCGATATCATATTCTATCTCAACTTCATTCTTTTGGCCTTCGTGGTCATCTCCCTCTCTTTCTCCGCAGCTTCCTCTCTCGTCGTTCCTTTCGGGTGCGCCTTGGTACCGCTCTCTCTGCCTCTTTCCAGCAATACGAAGGTGTGCCCCAGGGTAGTGTTCTGAGCACTACTCTTTTTCTGGTTGCCCTCAATGGTCTCCTTTCCTCTCTTCCTTCTGGTGTCTTCTCCGCTCTCTATGTCGATGATCTTACCCTTTGCTGTCAGGGTGATGATTCGCGTCTCCTTCAGCGCCGGCTTCAACTTGCAATTGATGCCGTGTCATCTTGGGCCACCGATCATGGCTTCAAGTTCTCTACTTCTAAGACTTGTGCCATGACTTTTACGCGGAAACGGGTCGTTCTTCGTCCCTCTTTGTCACTTTATGGTCATCCCCTTGAATACAAAGATTCCGGGAAGCTTTTGGGGTTATTCCTTGACACTCATTTGTCTTGGTCTCCCCATATCTCTTACCTCCGTGTTGAGTGCTCTAAGGCCCTTACCCACCTTCGGGTCTTGTCCCATACTTCTTGGGGGGCAGATAGGCGCACTCTCCTTGCTTTACATTCCTCTCTCGTCCTGTCTAAGCTCGATTATGGTTGCCCTGCTTACTCGTCTGCTTCTCCTTCTACTCTTCGCAGTCTTGATGCTTTGCACCATACTGGGTTGCGCCTCAGTTCTGGTACCTTTCGTTCGACTCCCATCCTTAGCTTGTATGTTGACACTGGCTTCCTGTCTCTCCAGGACCGCCGTGATCGCTACTGTCTTCGCTATCTTGCGCGGTCCTTGCAACATCCTTCCTCTCGCCTCTGTCGTGCTTTGACTTTTACCCCTCCTGCGGTTCCTGTTCCTCTTCACCACCTCCCTCTTTCTGTCCGGTTATCTCGCCTACAGGATTCTCTTTCCGTTCGTATTTCTGATGTTTCTCCTCGTGTTGTTCCTTCTTTGCCCCCGTGGAGAGTCCCTCTTCCGCGGTTTTGTACATCCTTGACCCGTATCACTAAAGCTTTTACCCCTCCTACGGTTCTAAAACGCCTTTTCCTCGAGCACTCTTCTTCTCACTCCCGCTCCGTTTCTGTCTTCACCGATGGGTTTTAGTCTGCGGATGGTGTTGGCTACTCTGTTGTTTTTCCTGATCACACTTATATGTGTCGCTTACCTCCGGAGACTGGCATCTTTACAGCGGAACTTTATGCTATTCTCTATGCTCTTCGTCTCCTGCTTTCTCGTTGTCAGTCTTCCTTTGTAGTTGTTGTTGACTCTCGTAGTGCCCTCATGGCTCTCGGGTCCTTTAATCCGGTTCATCCAGTAGTTGTCGAGATCCAGCATTGGCTGTTTCTTGTTCACAGTAAATTTAAGTCGGTTGAGTTTTGTTGGGTTCCCATCCATATTGGTGTGTCTTTAAATGAGCGTGCGGATGCTGCCGCCAAGGAAGCTGTCTGCTCTTGTCCCATCTCTCGTAAAGGTATTCCATATTCCGACTTTTACCCGGTTATCCATTCCACCGTCCTTACCCGTTGGCATGCTTCTTGGTCGTCTGTTACTGGTAACAAACTAGGTACTCTTAAATGTTGTGTTTCCTCGTGGCCGTCCTCCTACCACCGTAACCGGCGTTGGGAAACGGCTCTGGCGAGGTTGCGTATTAGCCATACTCGCTTAACCCATGGTCACTTCATGGAGCGCCGCCCTGCTCCTTATTGTCCTAGTTGCATTGTCCCTCTTACGGTCGTGCATGTCCTTCTTGAATGTCCTGACTTCCAGGACGAGCGTGTGTCTTGCTTTCCGACCGCCCCTTGTGGTCACCTGTCCCTCAATAGAATTCTTGGTGACTCGGATACTTTTGATATCGTTCGCCTTATGCGTTTTTGTTCCTGTATTGGCATCCTTGGTGATATTTAGCGCCCTCTGATTATTCTGCACATTTGATGGTGCTACATAGCCTTCCCGGTTTGGTGCCTTCTTTTGATAATTATTTACTTACTTTCTCTTCATATCTTAGGCTGACCTCCTACTGGTTCCCCTTTGTTTTCTTTATGCTGTCGCCCGGCCTGCAATTACTTCTCTCTCCTCTTAGAAACCCTCACAAGAACAAGGGTAAATGCAGATGTCTAACAGACAAACATTTATTACAAGCGTATGGAGAATAAAAATAAAATAATATTACCATGTAATGGTTCTACAAAATTGCATCACACTTCCATAAGATCAGTACTCAATCTAATTGTCTGTGCTAGGCTTCTGCTTGTTCCTCTTCAGCAACCCCCAGTGCTTGAAGCAAGTGGGTTGCTTGGGTACGACAAGTTTAATGTACTCACCTTGCCGTCTGGACTAGGCTTACATGTGAATTAACACCCCCAAAAATATCAACGCTCTCACCTTTCATTGCGTCAGGCATACTACATGAATCCATCTCCCACACATATATCGAGAACCGCTCAACCCTCTCTATTTCGTCCTGAATATCAACATCTCTCATT
Organism: Procambarus clarkii; assembly: GCF_040958095.1. Classification (NCBI taxonomy): domain Eukaryota; kingdom Metazoa; phylum Arthropoda; class Malacostraca; order Decapoda; family Cambaridae; genus Procambarus; species Procambarus clarkii. Next base: position 12,965,764 of record NC_091183.1, read on the forward strand.
GACCCACAAGTCTCCACCTTAATGACTAATCTTCTTGTGAATCACTTATGAAACCAGCCATCATGGATCCTCACACAGATACACTCCTCTCGCAGAATCTCTTGTATCGATGCTACATTATCTATGAACGAAACGCGTCCATCATACGTGAACCTGTAATTCCGTTACCACAAAATACCAAAATAATCTCCTATCAAAACATGAAAAACATTTATTAAAAAAAATTCCTTTTACAATTCCATATTCACTCACCGGTCTGTACCGCAGGGTTACTCCCCCATCACAAGGCGAGTCCACCCCAGAAATCTCCGTCAGCTGCAGGGGGCTCTCCCCCTTAGTCAATCACTGACCCCAGCTGTATGAGTATGTTGCTTCCGCCTTCATAATGTCAATTCACTTAAAACTCGAAATATCATCTCATTTCTAATATACGCTCATAAACATTATATACGATCACTTAATTTTGTTGTACCAAATAACATACGACCGTTTTAATCGGCTCTTACAGCAAAAATATTGGAGCAATGACACACGTCGCAAGATTATCTATCTATATAAATAAAAATGGAAATGTTCGTTTGTTCAAAATCGCTAATTTCCGAACCTTCTTCACCGATTGCTTTGAAATTTTAACAGAATGTTACATTCGCATTAGGGCCAGGTTTTTATATACATAATATATAGATGTCAAGTCTGTGACAGAAAAAAAACATGCTTTTTCTGAAAAACTGTGTTTTTTCACTTGTTTTTCATGTGGGGGAAATCTTTCAAACCTCTTTACTGATTGGTTTGAAATTTTGACACAACGTTGCATTCGAATAGGAGCGTCTTTTTATATATATATACTATATTGATGCCACCCCTGTGACAGGTAAAACATGTTTTTTTGAAAAACAGTGCCATCTGTTGCACATAATAGCAACATTCACGCTATATTAAATATGTTATGAATTCCATTTCAATGTTTCCGATTGCACTGATAAATTTTGTTTTCATAGATTTTGATTTATTTTATTTTTTATTGAATTATTTTATGTGACATTGAGTTAGAATTGAGCTGTGTTTTTACCATACCCTTCAATTCGTAAGTATAAGTCTGTGACTGGATAAACTATGCTTTTCTTGACAAACAGCGCCATCTGTTGCATATAAGAGCAAAACATATGCTATCTATATAAATAAAAAAGAAAATGTCCGTTTGTTGGAGGTGGGGTCCCTCGATTGTTTCAAGCACGGGTTGGACAAGTATATGAGTGGGATTGGGTGGTTATAGAATAGGAGCTGCCTCGTATGGGCCAATAGGCCTTCTGCAGTTACCTTTGTTCTTATGTTCTTATGTTCTTATGTTCAAAATCGCTAATCTCCGAAAGTTCTTCACCGATTGCTTTGAAAATTTCACAGAACGTTCCATTCGCATCCGAGCGGGTTTTATGTATATATTATATAGATTTTTTTTTTTCTCTTTTTTGCAGGGATAATCCTGCGCGGGCCCTAAGCCTCTGGCTGGCCCACTAAGTGTTGCTTGTTTCTGTTTTACTTGGGCGGAGTATGAGTATTTATGACTCGTATGGTCGCTTCAGTAAGATTTTGCCATATGTGTTTAACAACTTCTTCTGCTCTGTTGAATCTAAGTTGAAATCTTAATGGGTTTGTAACTGCGCACTGTGTTAGATAATGTTCCAGTGGTCTGTCGGGCATTTCTCCACAGTGTTGACATTTCCTCTCATCTTCCGGAACCTGTAAGCCTATTTCCCATGCACATGGGTATCCAAGCCTGATGCGATGTAAGTGCACTTCTGTTGTTCTACTGCCCCCTTTCATCAAACTAAGTGGTACGTAGTTGGTTGAATTCTTGTACCAACCCGCAGATCCTGATGTTGCAACTGCTGTGTTGTGGACACTGTACATCTTTTGCATTGCCCTGTTTCGAATTACTTTCTTCATCTGTGATAGACTCGGTGGTATGTAAATGTCTACATTTCTCCTCTTAGTAGCAAGTTTTGCAGCTTCGTCTGCAATGTCATTTCCTATTATTCCCACATGACTTGGCACCCAGTTGATAAGTACCCGTCGGCCTTGTCGTTTGAGTGTGTGCATGAATGATAAGACATTTGTGATCAGATGGATGTTATCACATATGTGTTCTTGTTGCAAGGTTTCAATGGCGGTTCTCGAATCTGTATGTATGATAACATGTTGTCGGTGTTCAGCAACAGCATGTTCCAAAGCCTTTTGAATGGCTAGCATCTCCGTTTGTAAAGTCGAACACCCATTTGAGAGCCTCTAACTATTTACAGAGTTTCCTGCTTTAACTGCAGCTCCGGTTTCTTGTCCCTGCTGGTCTACTGATCCATCTGTGAAGTAAGTGAAGCTGTCGGATGCCATGTTTGCTTCTATATGCATCTGTGCAATGTTACGAAGCAGATGAGGACTTGTCTGGTTCTTCTTTCCTTCAAGAGCCATAATCTGAAAGTCTGCTGGCAGAGATTCCCAAGGGGCTCGTATAACAAAGTCTGCATGTATTTCGTCGACACCCCTCTCAGTGACTATGTTTGTCATATCGAATGTATAGATGGTGTATATCGCACAATGGGTCCACCTGTTGCTATTGGTGGCTCTTCTGTCCAGAGTTAGTGCTCCAGTGATTACATCTTTAAGTGAACTGATTCTAGGTCTAGTCAATATCTTGGTCAGCATGCACGCAGCAATCCCTTTTACCCTTATTTCAATCGACGTTAGCTTTGTTTCAAGTCTTAGGTTCAGTATTTTAGTCCATCTGGGAGCTCCCGTTATGATTCGCAATGCATCATTTCGAAGAACCTCAACGCTTGCCCACTGACCAGGAGAAAGAGTGAGTAAGGCAGGCGCTGCATAATCAACTAGGGAACGAACGACGTGTATGTAAAACATTCTCAACACTCTGTGTCCCGCTCCTAGACGGGGCCCTGTGATTGCTCTCATTATATTTATTCGTGATTTTGCTTTCTCCTTTAGATATTGAATTTGCTTATTGAATGTCATTTTAAAATTAATCCACACTCCGAGATATCGATATTGTGTAACCCACTGAAGGTTAATGTCTTGAATGCGTAGGTGCCTGTCTGGAGTGTTGCCACCTAGTCTCATTGCCTTAGACTTCTGTGCAGATATTTTTAGCCCTAAAACACTGCATTCAGATGTTACTTTATCTAAAGCACCTTGAGCTTTATTTAGAAGTGAAGGACCTGTAACGACTAATGCTATATCATCAGCATAGCTGAGCAATTTAACCCCTTCTGTAAATGTCATGGTAACAAGGTTTTCCACAACGATGTTAAAAAGACTAGGACTGAGGACTCCTCCTTGTGGAGTCCCATTCTCGTGCAAGTGGTAGTCCGACACTTGTCCTTGCAACTTTATTCTGGCATACCTGTGACTTAGGTAATCTTGAATCCATGCTAGCATTTTTCCCTTTACACCTTTTTTAACTAAGGTGTGTAATATTGCTTGCGGGCTTGCAAGTTCAAATGCTTTTTCTAGATCAAGGAAGATCACTATAGCTGGACCCGAGTTAACTGTTCCTAGTAATGTTGCTATGCAGTTTGCAGTACCTACTCCTCGAGTGAAGCCAAATATGTGTTTATGAAGGTCTCCAGTCTTCCACAGTAGCCTATTTAAGACCATCCGTTCTGCAGTTTTACTAATGCATGATGTTAATGAAATGGGTCTGTAATTGCCAGGTTCTTTCGGCTTAGGAATCGGTATGATGTCTGCTTTCTTCCAAGAGGTTGGTAGTTTGCTTTGCTGCCAAGATGCATTGATGACGTCCAATATTCCTCGTTCTCCAGCAGGACCTGCATGTGCGATCATTGAGTATGTAATGTTATCAGCACCTGGTGCAGTGTCCTTACCACCTTTTTTGGCTCTGATTAGTTCCTGTTCGGTGAAGGGACAGTCACATTCGTCATTGATAGCTATGCCCTCATGAATGACTGTCATCCTCTCTTGTTTTAAGTGTTCTTGCTGCCTTCGGACCATTGCAGGAAGCTGATATGAAGCTGTTCTTTCTGCAAATTGGAGAGCAAGTCTCTCAGCCTCCTGCAATGGTTGAATACATGCCTGTGGCCGGGCTGGACGACCTGATATAGTTTTAATCAGACCCCATATCTTGCCAAGACTACTATGTTCATTTAGAGTTTGACACCACTCAAACCATCTTGCCTCCTTTACTTCTCTAGAAACTCGTCTTGCTTCAGATATCACCGCTCTTAGCAGAGTTCTTCCTTCTGGTGTGGGGTTTCTCTTTAGATGTTTTCTGAAGATGTTGACTCTGTGGTTCTGTTCTTTAACTTCATTACTATAGAACCAATAGTTCTTTCGTTTTGTGTTTCCTGTGATAATGATTGGAATAGCTTTGTGTGCAGCAGCTGCAATGGCTTCCTGCAGATTGGTCTCGTGTATGTTGAAATCCTCAGGTGGCGTGTACGTTGCATACCAGTTTCCAAGTTCTTCTTGGTATATTTTCCAATTGGCCTTTCTTAAATTCCACCTAGGCTGTGGAGGTGGTGTAGGAGGTCGTGCTAGGTTTAGTGTTGTGACAGTAGCATAGTGGTCACTGGTGATCACCGGGTCTACTTCCCACTTCGCCTGTTGCTGGAGTGCTGTTGAGATGAATGTAAGATCAAGGGAACCTCCTAGAATGTGAGTGGGTTCCCCAGTGTTGAGAAGTGTAATTTCAGGTACTTCTCGCAGAGCTGCAGCTAAATGGCGCCCATCTGCATTGGCTGGCCCAGTTGCACCTAACTCTTGATGATGAGCATTAAAATCTCCAGCAATAATTACATTTTCCTGCGTAGCCAAGGCAAGCACTGCCTCTGCTTCTAGTTTATGTCTAGGGGGCTTGTAGACGTTGTATATGAGGAGCTCAAAATTAGCCAAATTCACTGTTACTGCTAATACCTCTACTCCATCCCCACATGAAACTGAGCCTATTTTCTTGCTGGGTATGGGGTTTCTGACTATGGTCATTAATCCTCTTTGTCTCCCCTGCTCATACGGTATAACATAGTGCTGATATCCAGCTAATCTGAAGGATTTCGTGGCTGGGAAAAGAGTTTCTTCCAAAACGATTATATCTGCTTTCGTGCTGATTGCAGCCTCCTGAAGTGTATGTTTTTTATTTCCATGACCTTATATGTTCCACTGCAGTATCCGTAATTGTCGGAAAATCCGACACCATTTAATATCATACAGATAATAGCTGTGTTGTATAAACAAGTTAACCATAGAAAACGTAACTTGTAGTGGAATTACCGTCTAAAGAAAACGGGATATCATCACCACATACTATTATAAATCACCACCTATTATGGTGGGAATTATTCTTAAATACATTAGTCTTTGGACTTTACCATCATAAAAACATCTTATATAAATTAACTTAATTATCAATATTAAAGTAGAGTAAATGTGACCCTTCTATCACTTTCTGAAATCTGGACAATGTAAGCCAGGCGTCAGTGAGGAAGGAGGGCAGCCATTGTTGTGTCACATCCGAGACGCGTGGAGCAAATTCGGCTCCTATCATATCTGGACAATGTCGGCCAGGCGTCAATAGTATGGAGTGTTAGACGCAGCCATTGTTGAGACTAGACCAGAGGCTCACACGGGAGCAAATTCGGCTCCTGTTAATTTACTTGGACGTAGTGTTATGGAAACCAGAAGTGTACCATTATCAACACGCTGTCTACAAATCAAGTTAAGTGTTCTTTCCGAAACCCATTATCTATCATTAGTGGCCATTAATGTCATTGGGTAGGGTGAACTGGTTAGATCACGAAATTGCCTCATACTAAAGGTAATTAAGCCAGGTCTTCATGTTCCATGTACAGTTTTCTCTGAAATACTTGTCATATATAGGTTTCTGGCTTCACAGCTAGCGCACTTTTGACAGGTCAAGACGAGGAAGCAAGATTTTGTGCACCAGTTACTGGGTGATGGAAGCTACCTCAAAGAGGATAATTTGGTGTCTACACCCTAGTTATACCTGGTGGACTAACCTGCTGTACTATAAGATAAGGAACCTTTTCAATGTATGTAGTTAATACTGTAGTTTGATTGGCTGCATATATATAAATTTAATAAAACCCCCTAATGTGTAGAGGATCGATTTGTGAGATTAAGAGATTATTGCAGAAATACAGTCCACTTATCATTATACAAATTGCTATCGAAGTATATAAATTAACGTAAATATAAATTCATATAAATTAAATAAATATAAATCTCACAGGTCGGTTCCCGCAGTAATGGCCAGACGACGGGGTCGGTTGGTGTTGCTTGTTCTACTAGAACTCCTCTTCGGAATCGACCTCTATATTCTCCGCCTCGCAAGTCGTATTGCTGCAAATCGGACTGCATTGATTGTTCGTGGTCATCTTCGACGTTGTTGGAATCTGTGCATAACTGTGGTCCATCGCTATGTTGTTGGTAGTGCTGCAGGTCGGACTGCATTGATTGTTCGTGGTCATCCCCGGCATTGTTGGAATCTGTGCATAACTGTGGTCCATCACTCTGTTGTTGGTATTGCTGCATGCCGGACTGCATTGATTGCTCGTGGCCGTTTCTTGTGTTGGTGGAACCTGTGCATCTCTGCTGTTCAATACGTCTTTGTTGGCGTTGCTGCATATCAGACTGCATTGGCTGTTGTTGTCTGTCTCTTGTGTTGGAAGAATCTGTTGATCTTGGGTGGTCACTGCTTCTTGCAGTTGCTGTTGTGAATGTTGATGTTCTGGTGGCTTGACTATCCGACTGTTGTTGGTAGTCTGTATGTCCATGTTGCGTTGTTTGTCCTCCTGTGCTCCATCTTGTCTCGGACTGTCTATTTCTTGTGTAACTGTGGTCTGCTGCACGATCTTGTCCATTATCACACAAGTGATGTCTTGAGTCTGTTGCTGTGAGGCGTTTTGCGTCATCTGTAGGCAATTGATAATAGTCTCTGCCATGATCTTCACGATGGTTTTCAGCTGGACCTCGGTAAAACTGTATATCTGGTGTGTTGATTCCGAAAGTAATTGTTTTCTGCTCTTTTGCATTTGCTGTATTTCTGCAACACTTTTGTGTATTTTCTGATTTGGAATTAACAGATTCGGGAAATTTTGCTCATTGAGAGTGGGTGTCTGTTGTTGCTGTGCACGAGTGTTCCAGACGTTGGTGTTGGTGTATGTATTGCTGGTCTGTGTGTTTATCCTGGCATGAGCTGTCTGCACTTTGTTTTTCCGTGCAGAGCAGGTTGTGCTCCAGGCATGATGTTTGCCTCCACAATTTGGACATTTGGCTGTTGTGGTCTGGTTTGCCTTGTGCTTGGCAATACAGTCTTTGGTTGGATGTCTCAGGCTGCACACTCCGCATCTCTCCTGTCCTGTGCAGCGTGATTGATGGTGGCCGTATTTCTGACACCTGAAGCAGGGTAGGGGTTCCGGGACGTATGGCCTCTGTCGGTATGTTCCCCAATTTCCAAGACTGAATGTTTCTGGCACATGTCCCATGACGGTCACCAGAACCTGACGTGTCGCTGCCTTGTCTACTTTTGTGCGGCATCGTTCCGCATTCAGGATTTGCTTGTGTTCTAGTACTGGATCCAGGGGAAAGTCGATTGGGTATCCCAAAAGAACGAACTCGTGTGCGTCTTTCTGAAGGGTCCAGCTTTACCAAGCATACAGGTTTCCCTTGCAGGACTCTTACTTTTTCTAAGTAATTTGCAGTCTGTTGGTCTTGTGGTGTCATTATTATTTCTCCTTTCAGGTTGACTGTAATGGAAAGTTTGAGCTCTGGTTGTTCTTTTTCCAATGCCGTCACTACTCCATATGCTGTAGGAAAGTGGTCTGTCTGCATTATCTTGAATTTTGGAAGATGTGCAGAGGCTGGCGATGTCTGGCGTGAGACGGGTGGTGTCCTCTCCTGTCTCATACTGTTGTCCTGTGGCTGGGCTGTGGAGAGAGGAACATTGTCTGACACTGGCTGGTGTGAGACTGGTGGTGTCCTCTCCTGACTCATACTGTCGTCCTGTGGCTGTGTTGTGGACAGAGAAGCATTGACTGACACTGGCTGGTGTGTGACTGATGCTGTCCTCTCTAGGTCCATTACGTCTGCCGTCTTGCTGGTAGAAGCAAGTGGTAAAGCCTCGATAGCAGTTTTCTTCGGTGCCTGCTGCACATCGGTCCACCGTCCCTCCTCGTCCGAAAGCTGCTTCCATTTCCTCTTGCTCTTAGCCTTCCCCATGACTCTCTTCACGTAGTGAGAACCGAATCACTGCCCTACCTAATGCCCGAGACACTCCTAGGCCTGGAGAAATTCATTCCCCTCCAACGGAGGTCGTAGAATGATTCCCCCAGGTGGAATCAGGGATACCTAACACCTAAAAGAGCTGTTTGGTCTACCTTTCCCTGTCAGGCTCAGTACACCTTCTAAGGTGCCCCCTTGTGGCACTGCCCGCAGGGTATCGCCTCGCCCTTCAGGGTAGGACTCTAAGTGACCTGGTCAGTAATACGGTCCTCAAAAAAAAGAAAAAAATTGCGGTACGAGAGTTTGGGTCGCCTGCGTGCTGGGTTGCGCAGAATACCAGTCAGCTGGGCAGCAGGTAATCAACAGCGTTGTACCTCTGTCAATTGTAGACAAAATCGGAATTGTTTCCTTAAAAACAAGATATTGTCTGGGTCTTGGAGTACTGATGTATTCTTCCTCACAAAACCGCGACGAATGGAGCTGATGGGTGCTCAGAATCGTGAGTTTTTCCGGGAACAAATCCGTGTGCGGCCAGCTAGCAATGGCGCCGGCAGCGAGCCCACTCATTTTATAGATGTCACGTCTGTGACGGGGAAAAACAGGCTTTTTTGAAAAACAGTGTTTTTCATGGGAGGAAAATCTTAGAAACCTCTTTACCGATTGCTTTGAAATTTTCACACAACGTTGCATTTGAATAGAAATGTTTTTATATGCCTACCATATGCATGCCACACCTGTGTCAGGAAAAAAATATGCTTTTTTTTGAAAGACAGCGCCATCTGTTAGACGTGAGAGCAACACATGCTGTGATCGCCGAAAGTTCTTCGCCGATGGCTTTGAAATTTTGACACAACGTTCCATTCGAATATGCGCATGTTTTTATATATCGACTATATAGATGCCACACCTGTGTCAGATAAAAATATGCTTTTTTGAAAAGTAGCACCATCTGTTGCACATAATAGCAACTCACACTCTACTAAATATGTTACAATTCCACTTTAATGTTTCAGATTGCATTGATAAATTTAATTTTCATAAATATCAATTTATTTTGATTTGCATTTAATTATTTTGTGTTACATTGCGTTGAAATTTAGCTGTGTTGTGTACCATTTCATAAGCGTAAGTATTGATGCCACACCTGAGACAGGTAAAATTATTAATTTTTTAAGAAACAGCGCCATCTGTTTCACATAAGAGCAACACATGCAATACTTAATATATTACGATTCCATTTGTTTCTGATTGCGTTGACAAATTGAATTTTCATAGATTTCAATGGATTTTCATTTTGATTGAATTTTTGTGTGTGACATTGCGTTGGAATTGAGCTGTGCTCTTTACCATACCGTTCTTTTCCTGTGTATAGTTTATTTTTTTATATTTTCATTGTTTCTCATTTCGTATTTTTATCTCTTTGTCTTATGGGAACATCAGATCATTTGATGTTCCCAATTTTCTGATGGGAACATCGGATCGCTTGAGAATGCATCGAACAAGGGAGTGGGGAATGTAGGGGGATGACAAGGGGGACGGGAGTGGTGGATGGTGGGGAGGAAGAGGGGACGGGGGATGGGATAATAGTGGGGAGGGCAAGGGGAAGGGGCAGTTGGGGACGAGGGGACAGGGGAATGGAGAGTGGTGGAGAGGAGTGGGGGTTGGTGGAAAGGACTAGGGGACGGGGGAGGGGGAAATGGTAGGGAGGACGAGGTGATTGGGGAATGGGAGATGGTGGGGAGGAGGGGGGGACTATGGAGTGGGGAATAGTTAGGAAGAGAGACGGATGCTGGAGTGGGGGATGTTGGGGAGGGCAAAGGGACGGTGGAGGGTGGGGGGAATAGTGGGGAGGACGAGGGGACGGGGGAGTGGGGAATGGTTGGTAGGAAGAGGGGAAGGGTGAGAGAGGAATAGTTGGGAGGATGAGGGGACGGGGCAGGGGGAATGGTGGGGAGGACTGATAGATATGGAAAGGTTGCTGTGGCTCAGCAACGCACATGCATTGCTAAGCCACAGCAACGCATGGCCGGGTAGAGCTCGTCTATATAAATAAAAATGGAAATGTTCGTTTGTTCAAAATCGCTAATCTCCAAAAGTTCTTCACCGATTGCCTTGAAATTTTCACACAACGTTCCCTTCGCATCCGAGCAGGATTTTAAATACATATTATATAGATGCCACGTCTGTGACGGGGAAAAAAAACATGCTTTTTTGAAAAGCTGTGTTTTTTGGGTGTTTTTCATGTGAGGGAAATCTTCGAAACGTCTTTACCGATTGCTTTGAAACTTTGACACAGCATTGCATTGAAATAGGCGAGTGTTTTTATATACCTACTATATACATGCCTCACCTGTGACAGGAAAAAACAGGCTTTTTTGAAAAACAGCGCCATCTGTAGGACATCAGAGCAACACACGCTGTAATCTCAGAAAGTTCTTCACCGATTGTTTTGAAATTATGACACAACGTTCCATTCGAATACGTGCATGTTTTTATTTACCTACTATTTAGATGCCACACCTGTGATAGGTAAAAACATGCGTTTTATGAAACACAGCGCCATCTCTTGCACGTAAGAGCAAGACACGGAATACAAAAATATGTTACGATTCCATTTCAGTGTTTTCGATTCCATTGATAAATTGAATTTTCATAGATTTTGATTTATTTTCATTTTGACTTAATTATTTTGTGTGACATTGCGTTGGAATTGAGCAGTGTTGTTTACCATACCGTTTATTTCGTGGGTATAGCTTATTTGTTTCTTTTTTCATTGTTTTCCATTTCTTTTTTTAACTGTTCTTTTTATTTTTTAGTGCAATTGGTGATGAAATTGAGCTGTGAACGATTGATCTGCATTTGAGTTGAAATATTTCGTTAGTATTTTTTATTTTGAAAACAAGAAAATGGACAACACGTTTATTTCGCAGCTGCAAATGTGCAACAAACAGCTATGAATCCACCAGCTACAACGGTAACTACTTTCTTCACGTTATGTCGAAATGACACGTTTGCGAAAACACTGCTATATTCGGAAGTGCCTACGTATTACACATGGAATGGCAATAGAAAATCATTTGAACGGCGCAAACGAGGAGAACGAGTCGACGAACAACCTGACATATTCAAATAAACTACGATAGGCAGACTGTACATCGCGCATCCCAATCAAGATGAATGCTTCTTTACTCGCATGCTGCTGGTAAATTTCCCCGGTCCAACGTCTTTCCAGCCATTGAGATTTGTCAACAGCGTAACACATGCCACTTACCGTAGTGCATGTCAAACTCGGAATTTATTGGAGTACGACCGACACTGTGATGTATGCATTAATGACGCGTCCAACACATCACTTCCAAATCTAATTCGTGCATGGTTTGCAATCATATTGACCACCGGCTCTCCTTCATCTCCAACAGAGTTATGGAATAAATATAAACCGCACATGGCTGAAGATATTATCTGTCGAATACAAAGGAAAATTCATATATGAACATGGATTTCCCAGCAGAAATCTACAACGAAGCGTTGATAATGATTGAAGATTTGTGCTTAGAAATCACGAACAAAGTTTTAAATCAGTTGGAAATGCCATCACCAAATCAATCTGCTGCTGCTTCGTTCGATGTAGAATTGCGTCGTGAACAAAATTATAACACGGGTGATCTGTTGTCATATGTGCAATCAAATATTCCTAAGAAAACGCTTGAACGAAAATGCATTTACAATCAAATAATTCAAACTATCAATAACGGGTTTGGAGAATGCTTCTTAGATGCGCCAGGAACTGTAAATCCTTCCTAATTTGATTGATTCTGGCAGCATTTCGATCCCAAAATGGCATAACCTTAGCTCTTGCATCGTCCGGATTAGCTACGACGTTGTTACCAGTTGGAAGAACTGCTACTTTTGCTTTGAAATTGCCATTGAACAGGCAATTCATTGAAACTCCCACGTGCAACATTTCCAAAGCATCCGGCATGGGAAAAATATTGCAGAAATGTAAACTTATTGTTTGGGATGAATGCACAATGGCCCACAAAAAATCGCTCGAGGCTCTTGATAGATCATTGCAAGATTTGCTTGGAAACATCAGACCATTTGAGAACGCATAAACATTGTTTGCAGGAGATTTCGGGCAAACATAACCTGTAATTCCTCGATACAAGTTCGTCGACACTGTTGAAGAAGCAGATGAAGCGGTTAGTTCTCCAACAGAATTTTTGAATTCACTCGATCTGCCAGGAATACCATCACACGTACGGCATTTGAAAATCGGCGTGCCAATTATCATCTTGCGAAATATCAATCGCCTAAAGCTTTACAACACCACGCACCTTGATACCGCGTCTATAACTACAGATGAAGCAGTTAGTTATCCAAAAAAACTTTTGAATTCCCTCGATCTGCCAGGGATACCATCACACGTACGGCAATTGAAAATCGGCGTGCCAATTATCATGTTGCGAAATATCATTCAGCTAAAGCTTTGCAACGCCACGCGCCTTGCAGTAAAAAAAATTAATCAGCAACGTCGTAGAAGCAACAATCTTGACAGGACCTTTCAATGGTGATGATGTCCTCATTCCTCGCATTCCTATGATTCCAACAGGTATGCCATATCAGTTTAAGATATTGTAATTTCCAATTCGATTGGCGTTTGCAATCAACAAAGCTCAGGGCCAATCTTTAGAATTGGTCAGTTTATATCTAGACACGGATTGCTTTCCACATGGACAATAATATGTTGCGTGTTCTACAGTCGGCAAACAAGACAATCTCTATATCTCCACAGACAATGGAACAACAAAAATATTGTATACCCACAAGCATAGTGAAATTAAACATATTAGAAACGTGCGCTTTCTCTTTTCTTTCTTTTCCATTTTACCAGACTGAGCCACAGCAACGCGTGGCGTGTACAGCTAGTATAAATAAAAATGGAAATGTTCGTTTGTTCAAAATCGCTATCTCCGAAAGTTCTTCACCGAATGCATTGAAATTTTCACACAACGTTTCATTCGCATCCGAGCAGGTTTATATATACATACTATATAGATGTTACGTCTGTGACAGTAAAAATAACATGCTTTTTCTGAAAAACTACTTTTCATGGGTTTTTCATGTGAGTAAAATCTTCCAAACCTCTTTACCGATTTCATTGAAACTTTGACACAACGTTACATTCGAATAGGCGCATCTTTTTATATATTTACTATATTCATGCCTCACCTGTGACAGGAAAAAAAGTTTTTTGTAAAACAGCGCCATCTGTTTGACGTAATAGCAACACACGCTGTAATCTCCGAAAGTTCTTCCACCTATTGCCATGAAATTTTGACACAACATTGTATTCAAATAGGCGCGTCTTTATATACCTACTATATAGATGTCACCCCTGTGACAGGAAAAAACATGTGCTTTTGATTTACAGTGCCATCTGTTGCACATAATAGCAACATGCACGCTATACTAAATATGTCACGAATTCCATTTCAATGTTTCCAATTGCATTGATAAATTTTATTTTCATAGATTTCAATTTATTTTATTTTTTATTGAATTATTTTGCGTGACATTGTATTGGAACTGAGCTGAGTTGTTTACCATACCGTTCATTTTGTAAGTATAAGTTTAGATGCCACACCTGTGACAAGTAAAACTATGCATTTCTTGAAAAATATCGCCATCTATTGCATGTAAGAACAACACACATGCTATACTAAATGTTACAATTCCATTTCAATGTTTCTGACTGCATTGATAAATTTAATTTTCATAGATTTTGATTTATTTTCATTTTGATTTAATTATTTTGTATGAATTGCATTGGAATTTAGCTGTGTTGTTTATCATACCGTTCACTTCGTGAGTATAGTTTTTTATATTTTTTCATATTTTCATATCATTTTTTAACTGTTTTTCTTATATTTCAGTGATGGGAACATCAGATCACTTGATGTTTCCAATTTTCAAATGGGAACATCAGACTATTTGGGAAGGTATCGGATGGGGGAGTGGGGAATGGTGCTGAAGGACGAGGAGACGGAAGTGAGAGATGGTGGGGAGGACGAGGGAACTAGGGAGGGGGTAATGGTGGGGAAGGACGAGGAGACGACGAAGTTTGGGATGATGGGGACGAGGGGATGGGGGGAATGGTGACTGGTCGGGTGGACAAACGGACAGGGGAGTGGGGCTTGGTGGGAAGGAAGAGGAGATGGTTGTTACGGCCCTCTCGGGTCGCAACCGGGTTCTTTCTCTGATGTTAGTAGAGTAAGGGTATCTATCCCAAGCTAGTAGTGGCTTTCAAGGGATGTGATCCGTAACGCAAGTAAATTAAAGGGGAAGGGAAATAAAGGCAAAAACTTAACAATATAATTATTACCGTCACCATAAATAATATATAAAAGGTTACACAGGGGGGGGGTTAAACACTATTATATACAACATAGTCTTCCTCTGACTCTGGACGTTCACGGTGCTCAACAAGGCTAAGCTCTTAGTCCTCTTGTGGCCTTACGATGAATCCTTCGATCCTCTTGAGTCTACCCTGGCCACAGGCCAGCCAAATCACAGTTCCACTGGGGGCACTGTCGTGGAGGCCGTCAACCACAAATCCAGCCGGTAGCTGGCAGGTTCCAATCAGCAACGCTGGTTAGGCCACTCCACGATCGATACTAAGGTCGCGAGCCCTAGTCAGGAGCCTCGTGTGATCCCACAGGTCACTCTCCTTTCCACAACACCCCAGTGGTTAAGCGTCTCCACCAGTCAGTCCCGGGTATGACAATCCCTCAACTGCCACTTCACAGGCAGGCTAACACCACAGTGTTCATCCTGGGGGGCGACTCACAGCTGCTGCAGCAAATACTTGGAGACAAGACGGCTGCCTTGGGTAGACTCATCCAACTTCCATTACAGCAGTCCCAGGTCGACTCTGTAATCAGACACGTCATCATTAATAGGGACACACTAGGGCACCTTACTTACAGGCTTAGACACAAACGCCCGCCTATCCATCCCATAGATGGCGTTGCTGTCTAAGCGTCACCTCACCAGAGGTCAGCAGCGGCTGTGTTGTGAGCTGATGTTATGGAACCGAATCCAGCGACCGAGCACGGAGCAGTGACGACCGCGCCATCTGTGGGTCAGCTCCCAAAACCCCCTCCAAATGGACGACGACACCTGGTGAGGACGAAGTGTACCGGCCACAAGGGCCAGTTTCCAGTCCTGTTCAGCTCACAACACCGCCGCTGCTGACCTCTGGTGAGGTGGTGCTCAGACGACAACGCCATCGATGGAGTGGATACGTCGGGCGTTTGTGTCTGAACCTGTAAGTGAGGTGCTTTAGTGTGTCCCTGTTATTGATGACGTATCTGCTTACAGAGTCGACCTGGGACTGCTGTAAGGGAAGTTGAGTGAGTCTACCCAAGGCAGCCGTCCCCACACCAAGTGCTTTGCTGCAGCAGCTGTGAGTCGCCTCCCGGATGAACACTGTAGTGTTACCCTGCCAGTGAAGTGGCAGTTGAAGGATTGTCGTACCCGGGACCGACTGGTGGAGACGATTAACCACTGGGGTATTGTGGACAGGAGAGTGATCTGTGGTATCACACGAGGCTCCTGACTGGGGCGCTACCCTAGTATCGCTCGTGGAGTGGCCTGACCAGCGTTGCTGATCCGGAACCTGCCAGCAGTCTGCTGGACTCGTGGTTGACGGCCTCCACGGCGGTGCCCCAGTGGAACTGTGTTTTGGCTGGCCTGTGGCCGGGGTAGACTCAGCTTTTCTCAGGATTCGTCGAGAGGCCACGAGAGCACCGAGAGGATCCAGAGTCTTCAGGAGAAGACGACCATGTAGATAATTCCCCTGTGCAGTGTTAATACCCCTCCCCCTGTGTAACTTTTTATATATTATTTATTGGTGAAGGTGTTAATTATAATCTTAAGTTTTTGCCTTTCTTTCCCTTCCCCTTTTAATTTACTTGCGTTACGGATCACATCCCTTGAAAGCCACTACTAGCTTGGGGCCGGATACCCTTCCTCTAACGACATCAGAGTACGAACCCAGTTGCGACCCGAGAGGGCCGTAACATAATTGGCATCCCCAGCGGGATCCGTCCCCTTGTTAAGTATGTTTGACAGGGGTGGTGAAGTGGCGTAATCCCTGTATATACTTCCCCCTGTGTGTGACGATTGGGACGTTATACGTCCCGTGCGGTGCTCAGAGTGACTAAGTGCGATATTGTGCAGTGCGGTGCTCGCTGTGATTAAGCGATTAAGTGCAATATTGTGTAGTGCGGTGCTCGGCGTGATTCAGTGCAATATTGTAGAGCGAAGTGTTCGTTGTGATTCAGTGCAATATTGTGTAGTGCGGTGCCTGAAGTAATTACGTGCAATATTGGCAAGTGAGGTGCCAGGTGCGATAAAGTGCAATATTGACGTAGAACAGTGCTCAGTGCGTTAAGTGCTAAAGTGAAGCGGTGTGCTAAGTGCTAGTTAAGTGTTCCATCTGTGACAATGGCAGAAAAAGCTACCATCGATGACCTGGACGATGTGCAGGCTTTTCTGAACAGAGAGGACTGTCTTGCCAGATTAAAGTATCTGAGCAAACCGGAACTTGTGCTAGTTAGTGCCTACCTGGAGATCAAGATCCGTGCCAGTGATTCCCGTGTGGAGATCTTGTCCAAGGTTCACCGGCATTTGAAGGCAGAAGAGAAACAGGAAGGCGAGGCACCTATTATAAAGGAAGATGAGGAAATAGCTTCCACTGAAAAGGAAGGAAAGAGTAGTGATGTCGAAAGTGACGAAAGTGAACTAAATATAAGTGTGCTTACTGTGAAAATGCGTGAACTAGAGATCCATCGTGAAATAGAATGGAAAAAGCTAGAAATCGCTAAAGAGAGAGAAGAGGAAGCGAGAAAGAGAGAAGACAAGAAATTAGAAATGGAAAGAGAGCGATTAGGAAAAGAACTAGAGACAAGACGTTTAGAATTAGAACGAGAAAGAGAAAGAGAAGAGCGAGAGCGAGAAAGAGAAGAACGAGAAAAAGAACGAGAAAGGGAAGAGAGACGAGAGAGAGAAGAACGAGAAAGAGAAAGAGAAGAACGAGACAGGCAAGAACGACGGGACAGAGAGGAAAGAGAGAGACAACATGAACTAGAAGTATTGCGGTTAGGTGGTGGTCGGAGGCAAACAACGGACACCAGCAGTTTCGATCCGGTAAGGAACATAAAAATGGTCCCAAAATTCAACGAGAGAGAAGTTTCGAAGTTCTTCGCAGCCTTCGAGAAAGTCGCTGCCTCTTTGGAGTGGCCAAGGGAGAATTGGGCCATCATGATACAGTCAGTCTTGACTGGGACGGCCCAAATCGCCTACTCCACGTTATCCTTTGACGACTCCGGCGATTTCGACAAGGTGAAGAAGGTCGTGCTCATGACGTACCAATTGGTACCTGAGGCTTACAGGCAGAAGTTCAGGAACCTGAAAAAGACCTCAGAACACACTTTCACCGAATTCGCCACTATCAAGGAGCGACTTTTCCAGGAATGGTGTGCCTCTCGGAAGGTGGAGACCAAAGAAGACCTCAAGCAGCTCATACTGCTAGAGGACTTCAAAGATTGTTTGTCGGGAGACCTGAAGACGTACTTAGAGGAACAGCAGGTAGAGACCTTGAGTGCGGCAGCCACCATGGCTGAGGAATACATCCTGACTCATAGGCCGTCTGCTAAGTACGTCCCGAGGAATTACCAGCGCCGGTTTGACAGACCTCATGACGAAGAGGAAAGACCCGTCCCACAAAGCGCTAAGAAGATGCCCCCAAGTAGCCCTCGAAGGACGAGTCCTAGCAGTCCGAAACACCGTAGTCCAAGGAGGAATATGGTGTGCTGGACTTGTGGGCAGAAAGGGCATGTAGCTGCTATGTGCCGAGGCAGAAGAGGTGGCGGCGCACGTAGGGAAGTGATGATGATGAGCTGTGTAACACCACCAGCAGGAAGCCAGTCGACGACTACGCAGGAAGGACCAAGTTTGTTCGCCCCTCACACTTCAAGCGGGTACGTAACGAGTGATCATACTGGTAGATCTGTTGTAGTGCTCAGAGATAGTGGAGCAGCCCAGTCCCTGATCGTGAGAAACTCGTTACCCGAGGGAATGAGTGTGGAAGGGAGACAAAAGGTTGTCCTGGTTGGGTTTCCTAGGACGCAGTATATCGCCCCCTTAGTGCCAGTACATCTCGACTCGCCTTACTTCAGCGGCACATGTGCATTGGCAGTAGTCGATACCTTGCCTATAGCTGGGATTGACGTGGTACTAGCCAACGACTTGGTATCAGATTGGAGCACCAATCATCCCAAGATCGCGGACGAGTCTGCTGGAACAGCAAGGTCTGAGGTAACAACAGGCAATGGTAATGTCCAGGTAAAGACAGACCCGGATTTAGGTATGTTTAATCCTTCCTCTCACCTACAGATTGACGACAGAGTCAACAATATTCTAGCAGAGTCTCGTGATTCTCTCGACAAGGAACATGAGGTTACGATGGCAGAAGTACCTGAGCAAGAAGAGAGGCCTTGTGTGCAGGCACCCACGGATACCAACGAGTCTGGAGCGAAGGCGGATGTGTACTTGCGGTATGGCAAGGTACAGCGTTCATTGAACCGGCCAGAGATTCCCCAGACGTCAGAGGTATGTGAGGTGTGTTCGAAAGGTCTAGTGCCCACTTTGGTCCAAACCAGGCTAGTGGATATTGCCGGCTATGGACATGACAGGCTCAGGAAGCTTATCCCTAAGTTAACCAAATGTTTCTTGGCGGTATTTTGTTTTATTCTCGTATGTGTTCTCAGTAAGGACCAGTGGGCGACCCGACAGATGGCTCCCAGGAACGTCGTGACGGGATCCCAGGGATTGGAGATTTGCACTGCGAGTGTTGCAGTCAAAGGAGGGACCTGGAAAGTGATAGTAGATACAGGAGGTACGCGATACGATAATATGAGTGACTGTTTCCGACAGGTTGACACCCCCTGCGTGATAGCTGAGCCTCAATGCAGCATTATGCAGAACGTTGGTCGACCTGACGGTGGCAGAGCGAATGCCATCTTCGATGTACGAACAGCCCCGTTGGAACTAGGTGTGAGCCCAGTAGAGGAGTCTGCTGTGAGTACTGATTTAACTATCGCTGTGACTCTAAATGATCCGACCCCTGTATTCCAGGTTCCCGTCTCCCTGAAGGACTACCGGACCGGCACCAGAAATGCCGTCTGTGACCAGCCATCATCGGTGCCACGACAGAGGGAAGTGTCGAGTCGCCCTAGATCGGGTCGATATCGATCCTTACTCGATAGATGTGAGATGATGCCCCCCCTCGCAGTGGAGAGGTGGAAGATTACGTCAGGCAGGTCATTGCCTTCTATCTGCAAGTTCCCGTTGTGCCGGAATTGCCCTTAGGACAGTTTCGCGGACAAGGCAGCCTCGCCGCTCCAGTTTATAAAGCATGTGAGTCCATTTGGAGTTGTGTCCCTGTACTAATTTGGTTTGTCTTCTTTTATAGAACCCCAAACCAAATTCTTTTGGTGGGGAGGTGTTACGGACCCGAATCCAGCGTCCGAGCACGGAGCAGTGACGACCGCGCCATCTGTGGGTCAGCTCCCGAAACCCCCTCCAAATGGACGACGACACCTGGTGAGGACGAAGTGTACCGGCCACAAGGGCCAGTTTCCAGTCCTGTTCAGCTCACAACACCGCCGCTGCTGACCTCTGGTGAGGTGGTGCTCAAACGACAACGCAATCTATGGAGTGGATACGTCGGGCGTTTGTGTCTGAGCCTGTAAGTGAAGTGCTTTAGTGTGTCCCTGTTATTGATGACGTGTCTGCTTACAGAGTCGACCTGGGACTGCTGTAAGGGAAGTTGAGTGAGTCTACCCAAGGCAGCTGTCCCCACACCAAGTGCTTTGCTGCAGCAGCTGTGAGTTGCCTCCCAGATGAACACTGTGGTGTTACCCTGCCAGTGAAGTGGCAGTTGAAGGATTGTCGTACCCGGGACCGACTGGTGGAGACGATTAACCACTGGGGTATTGTGGACAGGAGAGTGATCTGTG
Organism: Procambarus clarkii; assembly: GCF_040958095.1. Taxonomy (NCBI): domain Eukaryota; kingdom Metazoa; phylum Arthropoda; class Malacostraca; order Decapoda; family Cambaridae; genus Procambarus; species Procambarus clarkii. The sequence continues at coordinate 12,986,112 of NC_091183.1, forward strand.
GTATCACACGAGGCTCCTGACTAGGGCGCTACCCTAGTATCGCTCGTGGAGTGGCCTGACCAGCGTTGCTGATCCGGAACCTGCCAGCAGTCTGCTGGACTCGTGGTTGACGGCCTCCACGGCGGTGCCCCAGTGGAACTGTGTTTTGGCTGGCCTGTGGCCGGGGTAGACTCAGCTTTTCTCAGGATTCGTCGAGAGGCCACGAGAGCACCAAGAGCTTGGCACCGAGAGGTTCCAGAGTCTTCAGGAGAAGACGACCGTGTAGATAATTCCCCTGTGCAGTGTTAATACCCCTCCCCCTGTGTAACTTTTTATATAGTATTTATTGCTGAAGGTGTTAATTATAATCTTAAGTTTTTGCCTTTCTTTCCCTTCCCCTTTTAATTTACTTGCGCTACGGATCACATCCCTTGAAAGCCACTACTAGCTTGGGGCCAGATACCCTTCCTCTAACGACATCAGAGTACAAACCCAGTTGCGACCCGAGAGGGCCGTAACATAATTGGCATCCCCAGCGGGATCCGTCCCCTTGTTAAGTATGTTTGACAGGGGTGGTGAAGTGGCGTAATCCCTGTATATACTTCCCCCTGTGTGTGACGATTGGGACATTATACGTCCCGTGCGGTGCTCAGAGTGACTAAGTGCGATATTGTGCAGTGCGGTGCTCGCTGTGATTAAGCGATTAAGTGCAATATTGTGTAGTGCGGTGCTCGGCGTGATTCAGTGCAATATTGTAGAGCGAAGTGTTCGTTGTGGTTCAGTGCAATATTGTGTAGTGCGGTGCCCGAAGTAATTACGTGCAATATTGGCAAGTGAGGTGCCAGGTGCGATAAAGTGCATCAATTCGCATCCGAGCAGGTTTTTATATACAAACTATATGGATGTCACGTCTCTGACGGGAAAAAAATGTTTTTTTGAAAGGCTCTGTTTTTCATGTGAAGGAAATCTTTGAAACCTCTTCACCGATTACTGTGAAATTTTGACACAATGTTGCATTCGAAAAGGCGAAAGTTTTTATATACATACTTTATACAAGCCTCACCTGTGACAGGAATTATTTTTTTTTTTAAACAGTGCCATCTGTTCGACGTTAGAGTAACACACGCTGTAATCTCCGAAAGTTCTTTACTGACTACTTTGAAATTTTGACACAACGTTCCATTCAAATATGCATGTCCTTATATACCTACTACATAGATGCCACATCTGTGACAGGTAAAAATTTTTTTTTTTTTTTTAAACAGCGCCATCTTTTGCACGTAAGAGCAGCATTTGCAATACTAAATATGTTCAATTCTATTTAAATTTTTCCGATTGTATTGATAAATTGAATTTTCATAGATTTTGATTTATTTTCATTTTGATTTAACTATTTTGTGTACCATTGCACTGGAATTGAACTGTATTGTTTACCATACTGCTCATTTCATGTGTATAAGTATAGATGCCACACCTGTAACAGGTAAAACCATGTTTGTTTGTTTTTAAATAGTGCCATCTGTTGCACGTAAGATCAACAGTCGCAATACTAAAATGTTATAATTTCATTTCAAAGTTTCCGATTGCATTGATTAATTGAATTTTCTTAGATTTCGATTTATTTTCATTTTGATTTAATTACTTTGTGTGACATTGCATTGGAGTTGAGCTGTGATGTTTAACATACCGTTCATTTCATGGGAATAGTTTATTTTTTTTTATTTTTTCATTGGTTTTCATTTCGTTTTTTTTAACAGTTCTTCTTATTTTTCAGTGATGGGAACATTAGATCCTTTGATGTTCCCAATTTTCTGATGATAAGAAAATCAGATCAGATCACTTTGGAATGCATCGGATGAGGGGAGTGGAGAGGACGAGGGGAAGGGAGTGGGGGATGGTAGGGTGAATGAGGGGATTGGGGTGGAAGGTAATGCTGGGGAGGACGAGGAGATGGGTGAGTTGGGGATGGTGGGGATGAGGGAACGGAGAATGGTGGGGAGGACAAGGGGACAGGGGAAGCGGGGGATGGTGGGGAGGAATAGGGGACAGGGGGGGAATGGTAGATAGGGCGAGGGGATGACGGAGTGGGAGATGGTGGGGAGGACGAGGGGATGGTGGAATGGGTAATCGTGTGGAGGACGAGGGGACGGTGGAGTGGGGAATGGTGAGGAGGAATAGACGACGGGGGAAGGGGGAATGGTGGGGAGGACTTGGGGACAGGGAAAGGTTGCTGTGGCTCAGCAACGCACATGCGTTGCTGAGCCACTGCAACGCGTGACCGGGTACTGCTAGTACTACCAAATATAATTCCTAGAGTAGAGGAGGCATATCCACTCTTTAGCTGGCAAGCAATATGGGCAAACCTTCATGATAAATTTATTGCCTCAAAACCACGCAAGCTATTGTATCGCTATATTCATGAGACCCTCGCTATTAATGATAGGTTGTTGATGTCGGACATAAAGGACAACAATAAGTGTGAGCAATGTACTGAAATTGAGAATAATATGCATATGATACCTGGTTGATAGGCTTCTGGGAGTTCTTCTACTCCCCAAGCCTGGCCCGAGGCCAGGCTTGACATGTAAGAGTTTGGTCCACCAGGCTGTTGCTTGAAGCGGCCCACAGGCACACATACCCACCACAGCCCGGTTGGCCCGGCACTCCTTGAAGGAAACAATCTAGTTTCCTTCATTACTTGCCATATATTTTATTTCTGTGAGCAGAAAGTTGTTCTTTTAAACTGGATTAGAGACAATCTAATACTTGGTCCACATAAAGCTTTAAGAGTGGAGTTAATGAGGTTTTTAATGTTTCATATTGACATAAAATGCAGGAAAAATAAGAATACAATAATTATGTTCTTTCTGATTATATTTTGTGTGTGTGGCAGGCAGGAGGGTTACTCAGTAGACAAAACATTGAAGTTCTTGCGAGGCAAGATCAAGTATAACATTTGGGGTTTACGGCCCATGCTCAGTCATGATATGGAAATTTTTTTTACTGAGAATTATATATAATATATATATATATATATATATATATATATATATATATATATATATATATATATATATATATATATATATATATATATATATATATATTTATATATATATATATATATATATATATATATATATATATATATATATATATATATATATATATATATATATATATATATATATATATATATATATGTAATAATTTCCCCTGTAAATTAATGTAAATATAATCTCCAATATTGTAAATCATTAAAAGAAAAGTAAGTATAACATTTTGGGCTTTAAAGTTCATGTTCTGTGATAATGAAACACTTGTTTATTGAGAATTATACTACTGTATATGTAATGTTGTATTGCTTTTATAAAATTTATGTATATATGATTTATATTGTATTTAATAAATAAAGATAAAGAAAAAACTATCCAAGAGACACGTCACGATTAGTCTTCCCTCGGCTTCTTTACGGTTAGATCTCGAGAGTATTTCGGGGGTTAGCGTCCCCGCGGCCCGATCCTCCACCAGGCCTCCTTTTTAAGGCTAAAAGGCCTCCTTTTAAGACTGGGCTTGCTCACGCATTACTGAAAAATATTCTCACAGATTTTTTTCCACAAACCACAAAAAAAACTTTCTTGTGGAGCGCTGACGTGGGTTGCTCTCGTCAGACCCTCACACCACAAGTGACGTTTTATGACCGTTGCACAGGACATACTCCTGCGGTGACGTCATTTTTGCACACGGTACGTCGCATACTGTCGACATCTCACCACCAAGTTTTCTTAAAGATGCTCATCCGTGACTTATCTCCTCTCGGTCAAATATAATGACGGTTGCTGCACTAATTCATTTCCCTGAATTCGCTATATGATCAGGTGAAGAATAACTCTCAGTGTGGGGTAGGACCTACATCACGAGGCTACCTAGTTGGGTCTTTGTATGAGTCTGTAAATAACTATTTTGTGAATCCACGATGCTGAGTACTTTTATAATTACCTCCCAGAAAGAATGAGATGCTCGTGCCTTCTACAAGGGTCTTAACACGAGAGATGGACTCGCTCTCTGGTGCCCAGGAGGGGCTGATGAGGCTGTGAGGGAACGGATGGGTTCTTCACGGGCATCTTCAGTACGTTTTACAAGACGATCTTACATGTGTTTGAGTCAAGAGGGATAATGTTTGTGTCGTCCATCGAGACCTATGCACACTTGTTCAGAATCCCACACTTCACTCATAAGAGCTTCTTCCCATCTCATAACAGCTCCTTCACATCTCATTAGAGGCAGTTCCTTCTAATAAGAGTCACTATTTCTCTCATACGAGCCCCTTCGCCTCTCTAGAGCCCCTTAATCTTATAAGAGCCACCATTTATTTTATAAGAGCCTTCATTTCTTTTATAAGGGCCCCTAATCTCTCACAAGAGCATTACTTCTCGCATAAGAGCCACTAATTCTCTGATAAGAGCCACTACTCTCTTATAAAGCCCCTACTTCTCTTATAAAAGCCCATAATCTCTCATAAAAGCCACTTCTCTCTCATAAGAGCCATTACACTTTTATAAGATCTTACTACTTTCTCATAAGAGCCACCATTTTTCTCATAAGAGCCACTACTTCCCTGAAAAGAACCACTACTTCCCTGAAAAGAACCACTACTTATCTCATAAGAACTTTTAGTTCTTTCATAAGAGCCACTTCCTCCCTCATAAGAGCCACTACTTCTCTCATAAGAACAAATTGCTGTCCTCATAAAACCCACTACTTTGCTCATTAGAGTCATTATATATACTCTCAAATAAGAGCCACTATTTCTCTCATAATACCCACCACTTCTCTCATAAGAGACACAACTTCTCCCATAAGAGCCCTACTTTTCCTCATAAGAGCCACTAATTACTCTCATGAGAGCCACCATTTCTCTAATAAGAGCTACTACTCTCTCATAGGAGCCCCTTCACCTCTCAAAAGAGCCCCTTCTTCATATAAGAGCCACTATTACTATTATAAGACCCCCTACTCCCTCATAAGAGCATTACATCTCTCATAAGAGTCACTGCTTCTCAGATAAGAGCCACTTCTCTCTCATAAGAGCCACCACTTCTCTCATTAGAGCCCCTTCTCATAAGAGACCCTTCTTCTTCTTACAAAAGGCACTATTTCTTTCATAAGAGCCCCTTCTTCTCTCTAAACTACTTTCCTCATAAAATCCACTACTTCTCTCACAAGAACCACTATTTCTCTAGTAAGAGCACTACTTCCCTTATGGAAGCCTCTACTTCTCTCATAAGAGCCACTACTCTCACATGAGAGAAACTATTTTTCTCACAGAAGCACTAATTCTCTCATAAGAGCCACTACTTTTATCAGTAGAGCCAAAACTCCCTAATAAGAGCCCCTGTTTCTCTCCTAAGAGCACTACTCTCTAATAAACCACCACTACTTCTCCCATAAGAGGCAATACTTCTCTCATAAGACCCACTACTTCCCTCATAAGATCCATTACTTTCTTTATATATCCCACTACTTTCCTCATTTTCTCATTTCCTCATTAAAGCCATTAATTATACTCTCTAATAAGAACCACTATTTCACTCATAAGAGCCACTGCTTCTCTAATAAGATGAGTGGCGCTCTAGCTGCAGTGAGGTGAGGACGTATCGCCTGGCCGCTACAGTAGTTTGGGGTGACTGCCGTTTTCGTCGGCAGGTGGTGAGGGTGTCTCTACCCTCCCTGCTGTTCCTGGTGGTGTGGACGTGGCGCTTTTGTGATGGGCGGCCATTTCCCCCACCCCGTTGTGCGGGTAAATTCCGTGGGTTTGGAGTTTACTGGCCGTGCTGGATACCCTCTAGTGGAGTTGGTCATGAGTGACATGCTACATGTCCCGGTTATGGACGTCTCCAGAGTTGAGCTGGTAACTGCTAGACGTGTGGTCGTCGAGTTTGTTGGTGGGGCGGCGTACCGGGACTTTCTCCGACCTTACAGCTGCAGGATGGCAACGGGTCTGTGGCCATTTTGGATCGAAGCGGTGCCGTAACGTGAGTGTCCATGGCTCCCCCATGGAGTTTCCTGAGACCCTCCTCCGGCGTTTCTTCCAGAGATTTGGTACCGTCGTCAGCGTGCAGATGCACTCGCTGTCTTTTGGAAAATATGCGGGTGTGAAGACCAACATTCGTACCCTAGGCACGCGCCTGAGGTCCGACATTCCATCCTCTGTCCGACTTTTAGGGTACTACGTGCGGGTGTATTATGCCCGGCAACCCCACACGTGTTTCCAGTGTGGCATGTTGGGTTATCAGGCTGCCGGGTGCACTGTGGATCCGGTTACTCCCGTCAATTTATTCCGTGAAGAGGATTTCCCGCTTCCGTGAAGAGGAAGAGGAGGGAGTCCTCCTCCCTCTGGAGGAGGACTCCAGGGATGAGGGGGTGAGCGTCCGATTAGCTGATGTGGCTCCCACTGCATCGCCCGACGCTCCTCCGATTGTTGTGGACCCTCCTCCGAGTATTGCAGTGCCGTCAGTTGGTCTACCTGCTCCTGTCGATGTCCGCGCTGCTCCCGTGGGCCTTCTTGGTGCTCCCTGTGAGGCGTCGCCGTCTTCTCCCTCGTCTGCGGCTGCTGCGCCTGGCCCTGTGTTCGCGCCTCAGGTCCCTGATGTGCTGAGTGCTGGGGTGGCTGTGGAGCCTCCTGCTGTGTGTGGCCCGGTTCCCCCTGTGGTAGAGGCTGCTGCCGTTCTGCGTCGGGCATCGGTTCGTCCGGCTAGTGGTACCCATGTTTCTGGATCCGCTTCCGGCTCTGACGATCTCCAGCTGGAGCCCAAACGTTCCCGGCGTTCGTCTTCTGCCTGGGCCAATGTTGGGAACTTCAGTGACTGTGGGTCTTCGGGTGTTGACGGTGTGGAACCGGATGCGTTGCTGTCTCCATGGTTAGTGGTGGCGGAGGTCCATGTGCCTGCTGGTGCTGGTGCCCGTGTCTCGGGAGTGCCTTCTCCGCCTGGGGACTCTCCGCAGTGGGGAGTGGTGGCTTCCGCTCCCAAGGATGGTGTGGTTGCTGGTGCTGGGCGTGGCCTGGTTGTGACATTACGGAAGGATGCATGCCGCCCAGGTTCTCTGCAGTCGTCTGGTGATGTGCCCGCTCCCGCTGGTGCCCCGGTGGTGGTGCCCTATGTCCGGGTCCCTCCTGTGAGGGGGGTGCATGTTGGGGACCTGGAGGACGTGTTGCCGGCGTCTGTGATGCCGCCCAGTGACCCGGCGGCGATTGCTGAATGACTAGCCGGGGGAATTTCATGATGGGAGTGTTCCCATGATGTGGGGGATTGTGCCTGTTACTCACCTCAAAAGTGATACCATCTGGGTCCCCTGTTTGCGGGTGTTTGTTGATAGGGTTAGAGATGAAATGGCGTCCCCTGTGGATGAACATGACCCTTGGGGGTGGTTGCGTTGGGAGGCAACCGTTCAATGTGCGGTACCCACGGGTCTTGTTCCTGGGCAAGTATGTCAGCTGATTTCCTGTTTCTTTGCTAATTGTAGTGTTGTGTGCCCCTCTGGCGTTTTGTTTGCCCTACTGTATTTTGTGCCCGTGTCTCTCCCTTTGTTTGTTGAGGGTCCGGTGTTTTGAAGTGAGTGTTCTTAGTCATGTATTTGCTTTTGTGTTGTTACTTTCTCCTGTGTGTTCTATTCATGTATTACCATGTTGTGTTGTATTTGTTTTTCATTGTTTTCCTTTTGTTTGTATATATGGCTTGTTGTGTATTTTCTTGTATTATATTTTATTTTATACCTTATGATGTGTTTTGTTGTCGGTCCTTCCGGCCGGTGCTTGTTTGATTTGTTTTATATTATTCCTATGTTTTGTTTTATTGCTTGCATTGTTTGCTTGTTTGTTATTGTTTTATATTTTGTGTCTTGATGTATGCTGTGTTTCTCATGTGTTTCTTCATTTTTGCTAATTGCTGTCCTGTGCTGTTGGTCCTTCTGGCCGGTGCCTTCTTATTTTGTTTGTTTTGTTTTTTATGTTATTTTATTGTATTTATTGGATTTACCTTGTATGCTTGAATGTAAAAAAAAACTTCTCTAATAAGACACAACTTCTTACATAAGAACCCCTACTTTTCTCATAGGAGCCACTACTTTCTCTCATGAGAGCATCATTTCTCTAGTAAAAGCTTCTACTTCACTCATAAGAGGCATTACTTACCTCATAGTAGCCACTACTTCTCTCATAAGAGCCACCACTTCCGTTAAGAGAAACTACTTAACTCATAACGGCGACTACTTTTGTCATGAAACTCCCTACTCCCTCATAAGGTATAAAACAGCCATATAATTAGTTGGAGGCAAGGGAGGAATCCCGATCATATGTGGCATTCTTCCAAGAAAGGTAGTGGGAAATAAATGGATGTCGAGGGCACTTGGTGTCAATTGCCGGCTGAAAAGATATTGCAAATCATATGCAATATCTTTCATAGACAACTGGGAACACTTCTATGGAAGAAATGAAATGTATGCTCGGGATGGCGTGCATCTATCGAGGGCTGGGGTTGTTGTTGTTGCAAACTCGTTGGAACCAGTGGTTAGAGGCGTTTGTTTGGGTTTAAACTATTAGTAGATAGTGGTATGGGAATTGATTTGGAGGAAGGAAGTAATAAAAGGATGTGTTTGTTGGAGAAAATAATTGGCAAAATGATCAGGGAAAGAGAAGGGCCTCAAAATATCAATTCACTTAGGGTATATTGCACTAACAGTAGAAGTGCAATATAAAATAAACGATTTAAATGCTCTTGTCTGCACAGAAAAAATAGATATTATTGCACTTACTGAAACGTGGATGAATGTAGAAAATAGAGAACTATTAGATGAATATCAAATAAATGGATTTAAACTATTTCTCACAGATAGATATATTAGACGAGGAGGGGGAGTAGCCATATATGTTAGGGACAATTTGAAATGTAGCCTCAAAGAGGGAATCAAAACTGAACCACATACAGAAACTATTTGAATAGAATTAACGATAAAGCAAATAATATTATAATAGAAGTTATATATAGGCCACCAAATTTAGACAGAATGGAAGCGAAGCATCTATGGGATGAAATATCTAGAGCATCTAGATCTAACAATACTTAAGTAATGGGTGACTAATTTTAGTGGAATAAACTGGCTGAACAAAACAGGGAATAATGAAGCAGAAGATTTTCTAGAATTAATTGACGATTGCTTTCTTATGCAACACATCAAGGAACCAACGCGGGGAAAAAATATTTTAGATTTAGTGTTAACTAACTCGAAGCTAATTTTGGTTGTGGGAGATTCCCAGGTGAGGTATTTAGACAGAACGTTTTGTGCCAGAGATAGGGGGAACAGATTAAGGGTTTGCTATCCGGGAGCTGGAATTGGTGATATTGTTGGAAACATGAATGATATTATGACAGGAAATGGGAACAAACCCATTATTTGTATTAGTGCCGGGGGTAATGATGTTGGACGAGTTAGGAGTGAGGAACTAATACAGAGATTCAGGACAGCCATTGAATTAGTTAGGAGCAAGGGAGGAATCCCGATCATATGTGGCATTCTTCCAAGAAAGGGAGTGGGAAATGAATGGATGTCAAGGGCACTTGGTGTCAATTGCCGGCTGGTAAGATATTGCAAATCAAATGCAATATCCTTCATAGACAACTGGGAACACTTCTATGGAAGAAATGATATGTATGCTCGTGATGGGATGCATCTATCGAGAGCTGGGGTTGTTGCTGTTGCGACCTCGTTGGAAGAAGTGTTAGAGGTGTTTGTTTGGGTTTAAACTGTTAGTAGATAGAGGTATGGGAATTGATTTGGAGGAAGGAGATAATAAAAGTATGCGTTTGTGGGAGAAAGGAATTGGCAAAATGATCAGGGAAAGAGAAGGGCCTCAAAATAACAATTCACTTAGGGTATATTACACTAACAGTAGAAGTCTAAGAAATTTAAATTAATGAATTAAATGCTCTTGTATGCACAGAAAAAATAGATATTATTGCACTTACCGAAACGTGGATGAATGTAGAAAATAGAGAACTATTAGCTGAATATCAAATAAATGGATTTAAACTATATCACACAGATAGATATATTAGACGAGGAGGGGGAGTAGCCATATATGTTAGGGACAATTTGAAATGTAGTCTCAAAGAGGGAATCAAAACTGAGCCACACACAGAAAATATTTGGATAGAATAATACGAAAAAGCAAAAATATTATAATAGGAGTTATATATAGGCCACCAAATTTAGACAGAATGGAAGCAAAGCATCTATGGGATGAAATATCTAGGGCATCTAGATCTAACAGTATTTACGTCATGGGTGACTTTAATTTTAGTGGAATAAACTGGTTGAACAAAACAGGGAATAGTGAAGCAGAAGATTTTCTGGAATTAATTGACGATTGCTTTCTTACGCAACACATTAAGGAACCAACACGGAAAAATAATATTTTAGATTTAGTGTTAACTAACAGGGTAACACAAATTAATGACATCGAAATAGGGAGTGAGCTAGGGAACAGTGATCACAAAGAAATCAGATTTAGCATAGAATGGAATAGACCTGTAGGAGAAAATTCTGTTAAAGTGCCAGATTTTCGAAAAGCTGATTTTAATAGCCTATGAAATTTTTTGGGTCAAATTGATTGGAAAGTCTTGGGTATGGGGTGGGGCCCGGTCTTGGAGGGAGACATGCACCAGGCGATAGGTGACGTAAATGGGGATTTCGATGTGGATTCAATATATAACTTATTTAAGAATATTCTAAACAAAGCACAGGAACGTAGTATACCATACAAATTGAATAGATCGAATACTAATGACCCAAAGTAGATAACAAAGAATTTGAAGAACCTTATAGGTAAAAAGAGAGCTGGGTACAAAAGGATTAAAAATGGGGAGGTCACTTTAGAACAGGAATTCGTACAACTGGTTTGAAATGTTAACAAAGAGATAAGGAAAGCAAAAAGAAACTATGAAGTTCGCATTGCAGGGCAAGCAAAGACAAATCCTAAAGGGTTTTTTCAGTTATATCGTACTAAGACTAGGGAAAGGATAGGTCCATTAAAAACTGAGACAGGTCAAATAACAGATAGTGATGAAGAGATGAGTAGTATTTTTAATAAATATTTTGTATCTGTATTTACTAAAGAGGAACTTAACAATATGCCTTCAACTGAACAAGTCTCTGTGGGCGGGGACGAGGACAGGTTGACGAGTTTAACAGTTACCAGCGAGGATGTTCTTAAACAAATAGTAAAACTCAAACCAAACAAATCCCCAGGGCCGGATGAAGTGTTTGCCAGGGTGCTTAAAGAATGCAAAGAGGAGCTTTGTGAACCACTGTCAACCATATTTAATAAATCAATAGAGTCAGGCAGAGTGCCAGAGTTTTGGAAAGTTGCTAATGTGATACCAGTTTTTAAGAAAGGAGATAGATCACTTGCGTCTAACTATCGACCAATTAGCCTAACGTCTATTGTGGGAAAGTTACTCGAATCTATAATAGCAAATAAAATTCGTCTTCATCTTGAAAAACATAAATTAATAATTGAGTCGCAACAAAGTTTTATAAATGGCTGTTCATGTTTAACAAATTTGTTATCTTTTTATTTTAGCATTGTTGAGGCAGTTGATAGTAGTAAGGATTGCGATGTTGTGTACCTTGACTTTAGCAAAGCTTTTTGATACAGTGCCACATGAAAGACTGATTAAAAAGATAGAGTCTCATGGTATTGGGGGTGCTATATTAAGCTGGATTAGGGCAACTGGTACTCTGAGAGAGAACTCTATCAACATCAGAGGTCCGAGACTGTTCAACACGCTTCCACTACACATAAGAGGCATAACTGGCCGACCCCTCACAGTGTTCAAGAGAGAACTGGATAAGCACCTCTAAAGGATACCTGATCAACCAGGCGGTGACTCGTACGTCAGGCTACGAGCAGCCGCGTCCAACAGCCTGGTTGATCAGTCCGGCAACCAGGAGGCCTGGTCGACGACCGGGCCGCGGGGATGCTAAGCCCCAGAAGCACCTCAAGGTAACCTCAAGGCTATGGCTATACCAAAGGAAACAGAGAGTTAGTATAAATGGAGTCAAGTCAGAGTGGAAAATGTTGTAAGTGGGGTGCCTCAGGGCTCTGTCCTGGGACCTCTGTTGTTTATAATATATATAAATGATTTAGATTAGGGTTTGAGTAGCAACATTTGCAAATTTGCCGATGATACGAAAATCGGTAAGGAAATTAATTTGGAGGAGGACTCACTATCACTTCAAGTTGATCTAGATAGGGTTTTGAAATGGTCGAAGGATTGGCAGATGCAGTTTAATGCTGATAAATGTAAAGTTCTGAGGTTAGGTAATGATGATAGGGTTACAAGATACGAGCTAGATGGTGTTGAGAAGCTGTATCTTGCTCTAGTTAGGCCCCATTTAGATTATGCAGTTCAGTTTTGGTCGCCATATTATAGAATGGATATAAATTCACTTGAACGTGTCCAGCGTAGGATGACTAAGTTAATTCCCCAAATTAGAAATCTTTCATATGAAGAAATATTAACAAAGCTTAAGTTGCATTCACTGGAAAGGCGAAGAGTTAGGGGTGACATGATAGAGGTTTACAAGTGGGTGAATGGACTTAACAAAGGGGATATTAATAGGGTATTAAAAGTATCAACACAAGATAGAACACGAAACAATGGGTATAAATTGGATAAGTTTAGATTTAGGAAAGACTTGGGTAAATACTGGTTCAGTAACAGGGTTGTTGATTTGTGGAACCAATTGCCGCGTTGGTATATGAGTGGGATTGGGTGGTTATAGAATAGGAGCTGCCTCGTATGGGCCAATAGGCCTTCTGCAGTTACCTTTGTTCTTATGTTCTTATGTTCTTATGTAACGTGGTGGAGGTGGGGTCCCTCGATTGTTTCAAGCGCGGGATGGACAAGTATAAGGAACCAACGCGGGAAAATAATATTTTAGATTTAGTGTTAACTAACAGGGAAACACAAATTAATGACATCGAAATAGGGAGTGAGCTAGGGAACAGTGATCACAAAGATATCAGATTTAGCATAGAATGGAATAGACCTGTAGGAGAAAATTCTGTTAAAGTGCTAGATTTTCGAAAAGCTGATTTTAATAGCCTAAGAAATTTTTGGGGTCAAATAGATTGGAAAGTCTTGGGTATGGGGTGTGGGCCGGTCTTAGAGCGAGACATGAACCCAGCGACAGGTGACGTAAAAGGGGATTTCGATGTGGATTTAATATATAACTTATTTAAGAATATTCTAAACAAAGCACAGAAACGTAGTATACCATACAAATTGAATAGATCGAATACTAATGACCCAAAGAGGATAACAAATAATTTAAAGAACCTTATAGGTAAAAAGAGAGCTGGGTACAAAAGGATTAAGAATGGGGAAGTCAGGTTAGAACGGGAATTCATACTACTGGTTAGAAATGTTAAAAAAGAGATTAGGAAAGCAAAAAGAAACTATGAAGTTCGCATAGCAGAGCAAGCAAAGTCAAATCCTAAAGTTTTTTTTCAGTTATATCGAACTAAGACTAGGGAAAGGATAGGTCCATTAAAATCTGAGACAGGTCAAATAACGGATAATGACAAGGAGATGAATAGTATTTTTAACAAATATTTTATATCTGTATTTACTAAAGAAGAACTTAACAATATGCCTTCAGCCGAACAAGGCTATGTGGGTGGGGATGAGGACAGGTTGACTAGTTTAGCAGATACCAAGGAGGATGTAATTAAACAATTAGAAAAACTAAAACCAAACAAATCCCCAGGGCCGGATGAAGTGTTTGCCAGGGTGCTTAAAGAATGCAAAGAGGAGTTTTCCGAGCCACTGTCTACCATATTTAATAAATCAATAGAGTCAGGCAGAGTGCCAGAGTCATGGAAAGGTAGCTAATGTGGTACTAATTTTTAAGAAAGGAGAAAGATCACTTGCGTCAAACTATCGGCCAATTAGCCTAACGTCTATTGTGGGAAAGTTACTTGAATCAATAATTGCAAATACAATTCGTCTCCATCTTGAAAAACATAAATTAATAAATGAGTTGCAACATGGTTTTACAAATGGCAGTTCATGTTTTACAAATTTGTTATCTTTTTATTCCAGCATAGTTGAGGCAGTTGATAGTGGTAAGGATTGTGATGTTGTGTACCTTGACTTTAGCAAAGCTTTTGATACAGTGCCACATAAAAGACTAATTAAAAAAGTAGAAGCTCATGGTATTGGGGGTGCTATATTAACTTGGATTAGGGCATGGCTATTCCAAAGGAAACAGAGAGTTAGAATAAATTGGGTTAAGTCAGAGTGGGATAATGTTGTTAGTGGAGTACCTCAGGGCTCTGTCCTGGGACCTCTGTTGTTTATAATATATATAAATGATTTAGATTCAGGTTTGAGTAGCAACATTTGCAAATTTGCCGATGATACGAAAATCGGTAGGGAAATTAATTCGGAGAAGGACTCACTATCACTTCAAGTTGATCTAGATAGGGTTTTGAAATGGTCAAATGATTGGCAAATGCAGTTTAATGCTGATAAATGTAAAGTTCTGAGGCTAGGTAATGATGATAGAGTTACAAGATACGAGCTAGATGGTGTTGAGATTGCAAAAGGGATCTGGGAGTTATGATTAGTAAGAATTTAAAACAAAAGGATCAATGCATGATTGTTCGTAATAAGGTGAATAGGACACTGGGATTTATTAATCGAAGCGTTAGTAACAAGACACCTGGTGTGGTTCTTAAGCTATATCTTGCTCTGGTTAGGCCCCATTTAGATTATGCAGTTCAGTTTTGGTCGCCGTATTATAGAATGGATATAAATTCACTTGAACGTGTCCAGCGTAGGATGACTAAGTTAATTCCCCAAATTAGAAATCTTTCATATGAAGAAAGATTAACAAAGCTTAAGCTGCATTCACTGGAAAGGCGAAGAGTTAGGGGTGACATGATAGAGGTTTACAAGTGGATGAATGGACATAACATGGTGGATATTAATAGGGTATTAAAAATATCAACACTAGACAGAACACGAAACAATGGGTATAAATTGGATAAGTTTAGATTTAGGAAAGACTTGGGTAAATACTGGTTCAGTAACAGGGTTGTTGATTTGTGGAACCAATTGCCGCGTAACGTGGTGGGGGTGGGGTCCCTCGATTGTTTCAAGCCAAGTTGGACAAGTATATGAGTGGGATTGGGTGGTTATAGAATAGGAGCTGCCTTGTATGGGCCAATAGGCCTTCTGCAGTTACCTTTGTTCTTATGTTTCTTATATGAGTGGGATTGCGTGGTAATAGATAGGAGCTGCCTCGTATGGGCCAATAGGCCTTCTGCAGTTACCTTTGTTCTTATGTTCTTATCTTGTAACCCTATCATCATTACCTAACCTCAGAACTTTACATTTATCAGCATTAAACTGCATCTGCCAATCAGGCGCAGATAGTCTCAGTGAGAGGGTGTGTTAGCTGGAGCACTGGAGTAACATTATTACTGCAATAATTGAAGGATTAGTAAATGATTTGGTGAGTTTGGTTGGAGCTCTGAGAGCAGAGATGGATTTCCTGCGGGAGGAGGTACGACGGCTGAGACTTCGAGAGGAAACGAAGGAGGAGACCAGTGTTGACGAGACCTCATCGTGGAGAGTAGTGAAAGGCAGGGGTCTTAAGAAGACCTTGACAAGGCCGCCTACAGACGGCCTAAGGACGTCAAATTCATTTGCCGTGTTGGAGGACGAGTGCTGTAGTGCGCCTGCAGTGAGGAACGATGGAGCGCAGGCCCCTCAGGCTGCTCAGAAAGTTAAGACAGTACCGAAGCGAATTTTGGTTGTGGGAGATTCCCAGGTGAGGTATTTAGACAGAACGTTTTGTGCCAGAGATAGAGGGAACAGATTAAGGGTTTGCTATCCGGGAGCTGGAATTGGTGATATTGTTGAAAACATGAATGATATTATGACGGGAAATGGTAACAAACCCATTATTTGTATTAGTGCAGGGTAATGATGTTAGACGAGTTAGGAGTGAGGAACTAATACAGAGATTTAGGACAGCCATTGAATTAGTTAGGAGCAAGGGAGGAATCCCGATCATATGTGGCATTCTTCCAAGAAAGGGAGTGGGAAATGAATGGATGTCGAGGGCACTTGGTGTCAATTGCCGGCTGGAAAGATATTGCAAATCAAATGCAATATCTTCCATAGACCACTGGGAACGCTTCTATGGAAGAAATGAAATGTATGCTCGTGATGGGGTGCATCTATCGAGGGCTGGGGTTGTTGCTGTTGCGAACTCGTTGGAACCAGTGGTTAGAGGTGTTTGTTTGGGTTTAAACTGTTAGTAGATAGTGGTATGGGAATTGATTTGGAGGAAGGAGGGAATAAAAGTATGTGTTCGTGGGAGAAAAGAATTGGCAAAATGATCAGGGAAAGAAAAGGGCCTCAAAATAACAATTCACTTAGGATATATTACACTAACAGTAGAAGTCTAAGAAATAAAATTAATGAATTAAATGCTCTTGTCTGAACAGAAAAAATAGATATTATTGCACTTACCGAAACGTGGATGAATGTAGAAAATAGAGAACTATTAGCTGAATATCAGATAAATGGATTTAAACTATTTCACACAGATAGATATATTAGACGAGGAGGGGGAGTAGCCATATATGTTAGGGACAATTTGAAATGTAGTCTCAAAGAGGGAATCAAAACTGAGCCACACACAGAAACTATTTGGATAGAATTAAACGAAAAAGCAAATAATATTATAATAGGAGTTATATATAGGCCACCAAATTTAGACAGAATGGAAGCAAAGCATCTATGGGATGAAATATCTAGGGCATCTAGATCTAACAGTATTTACGTCATGGGGTGACTTTAATTTTAGTGGAATAAACTGGTTGAACAAAACAGGGAATAGTGAAGCAGAAGATTTTCTAGAATTAATTGACGATTGCTTTCTTACGCAATACATTAAGGAACCAACACGGGAAAATAATATTTTAGATTTAGTGTTAACTAACGGGGAAACACAAATTAATGACATCGAAATAGGGAGTGAGCCAGGGAACAGTGATCACAAAGAAATCAGATTTAGCATAGAATGGAATAGACCTGTTTGAGAAAATTCTGTTACAGTGCCAGATTTTCGAAAAGCTGATTTTAATAGCCTAAGAAATTTTTTGGGTCAAATTGATTGGAAAGTCTTGGGTATGGGGTGTGGATCGGTCTTGGAGCGAGACATGAACCCAGCGATAGGTGACGTAAAAGGGGATTTCGATGTGGATTCAATATATAACTTATTTAAGAATATTCTAAACAAAGCACAGGAACGTAGTATACCATACAAATTGAATAGATCGAATACTAATGACCCAAAGTGGATAACAAAGAATTTGAAGAACCTTATAGGTAAAAAAGAGAGCTTGGTACAAAAGGATTAAAAATGGAGAGGTCACTTTAGAACAGGAATTAGTACAACTGGTTAGAAATGTTAAAAAAGAGATAAGGAAAGCAAAAAGAAACTATGAAGTTCGCATAGCAGGGCAAGCAAAGACAAATCCTAAAGGGTTTTTTCAGTTATATCGTACTAAGACTAGGGAAAGGATAGGTCCATTAAAAACTGAGACAGGTCAAATAACAGATAGTGATGAAGAGATGAGTAGTATTTTTAATAAATATTTTGTATCTGTATTTACTAAAGAGGAACTTAACAATATGCCTTCAGCCGAACAAGTCTATGTGGGTGGGGACGAGGACAGGTTGACGAGTTTAACAGTTACCAGGGAGGATGTTCCTAAACAAATAGTAAAACTCAAACCAAACAAATCCCCAGGGCCGGATGAAGTGTTTGCCAGGGTGCTTAAAGAATGCAAATAGGAGCTTTGTGACCCACTGTCAACCATATTTAATAAATCAATAGAGTCAGGCAGAGTGCCAGAGTTTTGGAAAGTTGCTAATGTGATACCAGTTTTTAAGAAAGGAGATAGATCACTTGCATCTAACTATCGACCAATTAGCCTAACATCTATTGTGGGAAAGTTACTCGAATCTATAATAGCAAATAAAATTCGTCTTCATCTTGAAAAACATAAATTAATTATTGAGTCGCAACATGGTTTTATAAATATTATCATTGCAATATGGAAGTTGTAGTTTATATTATCATTGCAATATGGAAGTTGTAGTTTATATTATCATTGCAATATGGAAGTTGTAGTTAAGGACCTGGTGACTCTAGTGGGAGCCCTGAGGACAGAGTTGGACTTTCTGCGGGAGGAGGTGCGTCAGCTGAAAGAACAACGAGAAGTAACGAAGGAGGAGACCAGCAGTAAAGGGACCTCGTCTTGGAGAGTTGTTAAAGACAGGGGCCTTAAGAAGACTTTGATAAAGCCGCCTTCAAACGCCATAGCAACTTCTAATTCATTTGACGTTTTGGAGGACGAGTGCTGTGGAGAGACTGTGGATCGCGCAAAAGGGAAAGCAACGAAGAGAAAGGAAGCGCAGGCCCCTCAGAAAGTAAAGGAAGTACCTAAGCAAACATTAGTTGTGGGAGATTCCCAGATAAGGTATTTGGATAGAACGTTTTGTGCTAGAGATAGGGGGAACAGGTTAAGGGTTTGGTATCCCGGAGCTGGCATTGGTGATATTATAAACAACATGAATGATATTATGGCTGGTAATGGGAACAATCCCATTATTTGCATTAGCGTGGGAGGAAATGATGTTGGTCGAGTTAGGAGTGAGGAACTGATCCAGAGGTATAAAACAGCCATAGAGTTAGTTAGGAGCAAGGGAGGAATCCCGATCATATGTGGCATTCTTCCAAGAAAGGGAGTGGGAAATGAATGGATATCGAGGGCACTTGGTGTCAATTGCCGGCTGGAAAGATATTGCAAATCAAATGCAATATCTTTCATAGACAACTGGGAACACTTCTATGGAAGAAATGAAATGTATGCTCGTGATGGGGTGCATCTATCGAGAGCTGGGGTTGTTGCTGTTGCGAACTCGTTAGAAGAAGTGGTTAGAGGTGTTTGTTTGGGTTTAAACTGTTAGTAGATAGAGGTATGGGAATTGATTTGGAGGAAGGAGGTAATAAAAGTATGTGTTTGTGGGAGAAAGGAATTGGCAAAACGATCAAGGAAAGAGAAGGTCCGCAAAATAACAATTCACTTAGGGTATATTACACTAACAGTAGAAGTCTAAGAAATAAAATTAACGAATTAAATGCTCTTGTCTGCACAGAAAAAATAGATATTATTGCACTTACCGAAACGTGGATGAATGTAGAAAATAGAGAACTATTAGCTGAATATCAAATATATGGATTTAAACTATTTCACACAGATAGATATATTAGACGAGGAGGTGGAGTAGCCATATATGTTAGGGACAATTTGAAATGTAGTCTCAAAGAGGGAATCAAAACAGAGCCACACACAGAAACTATTTGGATTGAATTAAACGAAAAAGCTAATAATATTATAATAGGAGTAATATATAGGCCACCAAATTTAGACAGAATGGAAGCAAAGCATCTATGGGATGAAATATCTAGAGCATCTAGATCTAACAGTATTTATGTCATGGGTGACTTTAATTTTAGCGGAATAAACTGGTTGAACAAAACAGGGAATAGTGAAGCAGAAGATTTTCTAGAATTAATTGACGATTGCTTTCTTACGCAACACATTAAGGAACCAACACGGGAAAATAATATTTTAGATTTAGTGTTAACTAACAGGGAAACGCAAATTAATGACATCGAAATAGGGAGTGAGCTAGGGAGCAGTGATCACAAAGAAATCAGATTTAGTATAGAATGGAATAGACCAGTAGGAGAAAATTCTGTTAAAGTGCCAGATTTTCGAAAAGCTGATTTTAATAGCCTAAGAAATTTTTTGGGTCAAATTGATTGGAAAGTCTTGGGTATGGGGTGTGGGCCGGTCTTGGAGCGAGACATGAACCCAGCGATAGGTGACTTAAATGGGGATTTCGATGTGGATTCAATATATAACTTATTTAAGAATATTCTAAACAAAGCACAGGAACGTAATATACCATACAAATTAAATAGATCGAATACTAATGACCCAAAGTGGATAACAAAGAATTTGAAGAACCTTATAGGTAAAAAGAGAGCTTGGTACAAAAGGATTAAAAATGGGGAGGTCACTTTAGAACAGGAATTCGTACAACTGGTTAGAAATGTTAAAAAAGAGATAAGGAAAGCAAAAAGAAACTATGAAGTTCGCATAGCAGGGCAAGCAAAGACAAATCCTAAAGGGTTTTTTCAGTTATATCGTACTAAGACTAGGGAAAGGATAGGTCCATTAAAAACTGAGACAGGTCAAATAACAGATAGTGATGAAGAGATGAGTAGTATTTTTAATAAATATTTTGTATCTGTATTTACTAAAGAGGAACTTAACAATATGCCTTCAGCCGAACAAGTCTATGTGGGTGGGGACGAGGACAGGTTGACGAGTTTAGCAGTTACCAGGGAGGATGTTCTTAAACAAATAGTAAAACTCAAACCAAACAAATCCCCAGGGCCGGATGAAGTGTTTGCCAGGGTGCTTAAAGAATGCAAAGAGGAGCTTTGTGACCCACTGTCAACCATATTTAATAAATCAATAGAGTCAGGCAGAGTGCCAGAGTTTTGGAAAGTTGCTAATGTGATACCAGTTTTTAAGAAAGGAGATAGATCACTTGCGTCTAACTATCGACCAATTAGCCTAACGTCTATTGTGGGAAAGTTACTCGAATCTATAATAGCAAATAAAATTCGTCTTCATCTTGAAAAACATAAATTAATAATTGAGTCGCAACATGGTTTTATAAATGGCCGTTCATGTTTAACAAATTTGTTATCTTTTTATTCTAGCATTGTTGAGGCAGTTGATAGTGGTAAGGATTGCGATGTTGTATACCTTGACTTTAGCAAAGCTTTTGATACAGTGCCACATGAAAGACTGATTAAAAAGATAGAGTCTCATGGTATTGGGGGTGCTATATTAAGCTGGATTAGGGCATGGCTATACCAAAGGAAACAGAGAGTTAGTATAAATGGAATCAAGTCAGAGTGGGAAAATGTTGTAAGTGGAGTGCCTCAAGGCTCTGTCCTGGGACCTCTGTTGTTTATAATATATATAAATGATTTAGATTCAGGTTTGAGTAGCAACATTTGCAAATTTGCCGATGATACGAAAATCGGTAGGGAAATTAATTCGGAGGAGGACTCACTATCACTTCAAGTTGATCTAGATAGGGTTTTGAAATGGTCAAAGGATTGGCAGATGCAGTTTAATGCTGATAAATGTAAAGTTCTGAGGTTAGGTAATGATGATAGAGTTACAAGATACGAGCTAGATGGTGTTGTGATTGCGAAGTCGGATTGCGAAAGGGATCTGGGAGTTATGATTAGTAAGAATTTAAAACAAAAGGATCAATGCATAAATGTTCGTAATAAGGCAAATCGGACACTTGGATTTATTAATCGCAGCGTTAGTAACAAGACACCTGGTGTGGTTCTCAAGCTATATCTTGCTCTAGTTAGGCCCCATTTAGATTATGCAGTTCAGTTTTGGTCGCCATATTATAGAATGGATATAAATTCACTTGAACGTGTCCAGCGTAGGATGACTAAGTTAATTCCCCAAATTAGAAATCTTTCATATGAAGAAAGATTAACAAAGCTTAAGTTGCATTCACTGGAAAGGCGAAGAGTTAGGGGTGACATGATAGAGGTTTACAAGTGGATGAATGGACATAACCGGGTGGATATTAATAGGGTATTAAAAGTATCAACACAGGACAGAACACGAAACAATGGATATAAATTGGATAAGTTTAGATTTAGGAAAGACTTGGGTAAATACTGGTTCAGTAACAGGGTTGTTGATTTGTGGAACCAATTGCCGCGTAACATTGTGGAGGTGGGGTCCCTCGATTGTTTCAAGCACGGGTTGGACAAGTATATGAGTGGGATTGGGTGGTTATAGAATAGGAGCTGCCTCGTATGGGCCAATAGGCCTTCTGCAGTTACCTTTGTTCTTATGTTCTTATGTTCTTAAATGGCCATTCATGTTTAACAAATTTGTTATCTTTTTATTCTAGCATAGTTGAGGCAGTTGATAATGGTAAGGATTGCGATGTTGTGTACCTTGACTTTAGCAAAGCTTTTGATACAGTGCCACATGAAAGACTGATTAAAAAGATAGAGTCTCATGGTATTGGGGGTGCTATATTAAGCTGGATTAGGGCATGGCTATACCAAAGGAAACAGAGAGTTATTATAAATGGAGTCAAGTCAGAGTGGGAAAATGTTGTAAGTGGGGTGCCTCAGGGCTCTGTCCTGGGTCCTCTGTTGTTTATAATATATATAAATGATTAATATTCAGGTTTGAGTAGCAACATTTGCAAATTTGCCGATGATACGAAAATCGGTAGGGAAATTAATTCGGAGGAGGACTCACTATCACTTCAAGTTGATCTAGATAGGGTTTTGAAATGGTCGAAGGATTGGCAGATGCAGTTTAATGCTGATAAATGTAAAGTTCTGAGGTTAGGTAATGATGATAGGGTTTCATGATACGAGCTAGATGGTGTTCAGATTGCGAAGTCGAATTGCGAAAGGGATCTGGGAGTTATGATTAGTAAGAAATTAAAACAAAAGGATCAATGCATAAATGTTCGTAATAAGGCAAATCGGACACTTGGATTTATTAATCGCAGCGTTAGTAACAAGACACCTGGTGTGGTTCTCAAGCTATATCTTGCTCTAGTTAGGCCCCATTTAGATTATGCAGTTCAGTTTTGGTCGCCATATTATAGAATGGATATAAATTCACTTGAACGTGTCCAGCGTAGGATGACTAAATTAATTCCCCAAATTAGAAATCTTTCATACGAAGAAAGATTAACAAAGCTTAAGTTGCATTCACTGGAAAGGCGAAGAGTTAGCGGTGACATGATAGAGGTTTACAAGAGGGTGAATGGACATAACAAAGGGGATATTAATAGGGTATTAAAAGTATCAACACAATACAGAACACGAAACAATGGGTATAAATTGGATAAGTTTAGATTTAGGAAAGACTTGGGTAAATACTGGTTCAGTAACAGGGTTGTTGATTTGTGGAACCAATTACCGCGTAACGTGCTGGAGGTGGGGTCCCTCGATTGTTTCAAGCGCGGGTTGGACAAGTATATGAGTGGGATTGGGTGGTTATAAATAGGAGCTGCCTCGTATGGGCCAATAGGCCTTCTGCAGTTGCTTTTGTTCTTATGTAATTAGATAGTGGTATTGGAATTGATAGTGAGGAAGGAGGTAATAAAAGTATGTTTGTTACATAAGAACATAAGAACAAAGGCAACTGCAGAAGTTGACTTCCCCATTCTTAATCCTTTTGTACCAAGCTCTCTTTTTACCTATAAGGTTCTTTAAATTATTTGTTATCCACTTTGGGTCATTAGTATTCGACCTATTCAATTTGTATGGTATACTACGTTCCTGAGCTTTGTTTAGAATATTCTTAAATAAGTTATATATTAAATCCACATCGAAATCCCCTTTTACGTCACCTATTGCTGGGTTCATGTCTCGCTCTAAGACCGGCCCACACCCCATACCCAAGAGTTTCCAATCTATTTGACCCCAAAAATTTCTTAGGCTATTAAAATCAGCTTTTCGAAAATCTGGCACTTTAACAGAATTTTCTCCTACTGGTCTATTCCATTCTATGCTAAATCTGATTACTTTGTGATCACTGTTCCCTAGCTCACTCCCTATTTCGATGTCATTAATTTGTGTTTCCCTGTTAGTTAACACTAAATCTAAAATATTATTTTCCCGCGTTGGTTCCTTAATGTGTTGCGTAAGAAAGCAATCGTCAATTAATTCTAGAAAATCTTCTGCTTCACTATTCCCTGTTTTGTTCACCCAGTTTATTCCACTAAAATTAAAGTCACCCATGACATAAATACTGTTAGATCTAGATGCTCTAGATAATTCATTCCATAGATGCTTTGCTTCCATTCTGTCTAAATTTGGTGGCCTATATATAACTCCTACTATAATATTATTTGCTTTTTCGTTTAATTCTATCCAAATAGTTTCTCTTTGTGGCTCAGTTTTGATTCCCTCTTTGAGACTACATTTCAAATTGTCCCTAACATATATGGCTACTCCCCCTCCTCGTCTAATATATCTATCTGTGTGAAATAGTTTAAATCCATTTATCTGATATTCAGCTAATAGTTCTCTATTTTCTACGTTCATCCACATTTCGGTAAGTGCAATAATATCTTTTTTTTCTGTTCAGACAAGAGCATTTAATTCATTAATTTTATTTCTTAGACTTCTACTGTTAGTGTAATATATCCTAAGTGAATTGTTATTTTGAGGCCCTTTTCTTTCCCTGATCATTTTGCCAATTCCTTTCTCCCAAAAACACATACTTTTATTACCTCCTTCCTCCAAATCAATTCCCATACCACTATCTACTAACAGTTTAAACCCAAACAAACACCTCTAACGACTGGTTCCAACAAGTTTGCAACAGCAACAACCCCAGCCCTCGATAGATGCACCCCATCACGAGCATACATTTCATTTCTTCCATAGAAGCGTTCCCAGTTGTCTATGAAAGATATTGCATTTGATTTGCAATATCTTTCCAGCCGGCAATTGACACCAAGTTCCCTCGACATCCATTCATTTCCCACTCCCTTTCTTGGAAGAATGCCACATATGATCGGGATTCCTCCCTTGCTCCTAACTAATTCAATGGCTGTCCTAAATCTCTGTATTAGTTCCTCACTCCTAACTCGCTCAACATCATTACCCCCTGCAAGCCATTACCCCCTTTGACCCACTACTCTGTCATGAGAGCTACTACTTTCCTCATAAGAGCTACTACTTTCCTCATAAGAGCTACTACTTTCCTCATAAGAGCCAATACTTCTCTCATAAGAGACACTACTTCTCTCATAAGAGCCACTACTTTTCTCAGAAATGCTACTTCATCTCTCATAATAACCACTACTTTCCTTACAGGAGCCACTACTTTCCTCACTGGGCCAACTACTTTTCTCATAAGAGCCACTACTTCCCTCAAAAAACGCAGTTCTTCCCCTCAGAGGCGCTACTTCCCTCATAGGGCAACTACTTTCTATATTAATCTCTTCTCTCACATAAGACTTACTACTTCCCACATAAGAGCTACAACTCCTCTCATAAGAACCAGTATTTCTTTCATAAGAACCAATACTTCCCTCATAAGAGCCATTACTTCTCTAATAAGAGCCAATACTCTCTCATAAGAGCACCTTCTTCCCTCATGAGAGCCACTACTTCCCTCAAGAGCCACTACTTCCTTCCTAAGAGCCATTACTCTCTAACAAGAGCCACTACGTCTCTCATATGAGCCACTACGTCTCTCATAAGTGCCACTACTTCTCTCATAAGAGCCACTACTTCTCTCTAAAGAGACACCACTTCTCTCATATAATCCACAAATTATCTGATAAGAGCCACTACTTCCCTCATTAGAGCCACTACTTTCCTGATAAAATCCCTTACTTTTCTCATAAGATCAACTACTCTGTCTTAAGAGCCAGTATTTCCCTGAAATGAGCCACTATTTCTCTCATAAGAGCCACTACTTCTCTCTTAACAACCACTACTTCTATCATAAGAACTGCTACTTCCCTCATAAGAGCCAATACTTCTCTATTCAAAACCACTACTTCATTCAGAAAAGACAATAATTCTCTTATAAGAGCCTTTATTTAATTCTAATAGCCACCAATTGAACATAAAAGCCACTACTTCCCTCATAAGAGCCACTACTTCTCTTGTAAGAGCCACTACTTCTCCCATAACAGCCCCTGCTCTCATAAAGCCGTTACTCTCAGAAGAGCCACTTCTCATCTATCCTAACTTACTT
The DNA here is from genome assembly GCF_040958095.1 of Procambarus clarkii. NCBI lineage: Eukaryota > Metazoa > Arthropoda > Malacostraca > Decapoda > Cambaridae > Procambarus > Procambarus clarkii. Next base: position 13,012,102 of record NC_091183.1, read on the forward strand.
GCTTTCTCTCCTACCTCATCTCAGCTCCTCATCTAATTGTGTTTGCGGGGGTTGTTGAACTTCGGCTCTTCGATCTCAAATGGTGTACAGAGTCCTGAGTTTTTCGGGTTCTGTTATATCTTTATTTGAAGTTGTGTATGGAGACAGCCTCCACATCACTACCTAATGCATTCCATTTGTTAACTATTCTGACAATAAAATGTTCTTTCTAATATCTCTATGATTAAGTTGGATGCTCAGTTTTAAATTGTTCGTGCCCTTTGTGGTGAATAAACTGCCTTTATCTATCCTATCAATTCCTCTGAAAATCTTGAATGTGGTGATTATTTCTCCTGCAACTTTTTACCTCCTTCCCCCCCCCCCTTCACCATGAGCTATTTCAACTACTGCTTTCCTCTCCTCGTTTCCTGCACCTCCCACCCTTCGTTAACCCTCTCTACTGAACTTCCTCTCTTTGTAAACATTCCTGGACAGACGTATTACAAAATTTACCGTATTTGCTCGTTCTCTGCCTTTTTATATTAGGTTAGGTCGACCTGAGTGGCTGGTCGTGCCTAGTGGAGGTCCTCAGGGGAGGTCTCACTTGGGAATATGGTACAGTACAGAATTCAGCTACTCGAAACAAGTTCCAAGTAGCACGGGCCATGGTGAGCCCGTAACTTACCTGGCACAAGAGCGGGGCAAGAAGCCCGGGCTATGGTTAGCCTGGTCCTCAGAGGTCTCACCCTGGGCTGAAGGTAGGAGGGGTGGGGGGGGTTATCTTCAATTGACCAGCCTTGGAGGGTTGTCTTGGGATAGAAGTAATGAGGGGATCTGTTGCCACTTTTTGGATTGGTTTATATCTAGTTCAGGACTGGTGACTTGTTAGTTGTTCCAGTGAATATACTTCATTGGAATTTAGGAGCGCCAGCCTTCCAAATTTGGTTTACTTTTCTAAAGAAATTCTCAATGAGGGCCCAAAGAAGTATAAACACACACACACACATATATATATATATATATATATATATATATATATATATATATATATATATATATATATATATATGCAAACAAGCCTGAATGGTCCCCAGGATTATTTTTGCATTTGTGTTCCTCACGCGTGCCCCAAAGAATGAGGAGATTTGATAAAATGCTATGCCCAAGATTACCATCCGAGTGCCGGCGGGGAAGTGGTTCAAATAGCTTCGGCTATCACTTCCTTTTGTCCGGTCGTGATGGTCAAGCGGATTAAGGCGTCCCTGTACATACTAGTTGCGTTGCTCCTGGCAGTATGGGTTCGAGTCACTTCTGGGGTGTGAGTTTTCAGTTGTATATTTGCATTTGTGTTCCTCACGTGTGCCACAAAGAATGAGGTGATTTGATAAAATGCTATGCCCAAGATTACCATCCGAGTGCCGGCGGGGAAGTGGTTCAAATAGCTTCGGCTATCACTTCCTTTTGTCCAGTCGTCATGGTCAAGCGGATTAAGGCGTCCCTGTACATATCAGTTGCGTTGCTCCTGGCAGTATGGGTTCGAGTCACTTCGGGGTGTGAGTTTTCAGTTATATATATATTGACCTTCTGAAGATGTATTTAATATACGAAAGTACTTAAGGAAATTCCTGTTTAATTTTTCCTCCGTGGTCTGACATTGTCACATTCTTAATCACGTGTTTATTTTCGTGATATACACACACATATATATATATATATATATATATATATATATATATATATATGTTTCATTGAATATGACCGCATATTCTGTATTTATTATTTTCTGGTTTAGGGCTTCTATCCCTCTAACTATTTTCTTAGCATCAGGGCTTAATTGAAATAGGAGTTCTCCAAAACTCATTTTCGTACTTTTAAGGTGAAGAAAAGAAGTGATTTACTATAGAGTGTATTACACTTATTTGTATATTATGCACGACGTTTCGAACCTCCATGGTTCATTCTCAAGTGAACAGATCTTACAATACTAGTTGATTTTATACCCGCATTAGGTCAGGTGATAATACAATGAAGGTGAAAACATGGGGGGATACATAAGGGATAAACATAGGGGCTGCAGAAGGCTTATTGGCCCATACGAGGCATCTCCTATCCAAACACAAAGATTAATCCAGTGTAATTGGCCTGTTATGTTGGACATTGTCTTCTGTGTTGGCATCGATATGTTCTTGTCTTGTCCTTACTCTCATGGTGGGTAGAGTAAAAAGTTCCGTGATTTGGGTGTTCATGGTAGGTCGCTCTATTCTTATGTGAATTGCCTCAAGAATTTGTAATCTTCTTGAATCTTGGGTTTTGTCTATTATGCAAGTATTCTTGTTCAACATTTCTCTTGTTAGAGTAATGTCATGGGCTTGTCTCATGTGATTCCTAGGGGCACCAGATTGAAGATGGCATGTCAAACGCCTCGTCAGCTTGGTCGACGTCATACCTATGTACTTACATTGAAGGTTACATCCTTCGTGGGGGCAAGTGTACATGTATACAACGCTTGACTGCTGTAGAGGGTTCTCCGTCGGCTTCGGGCTGTTTTTGATAAGGAGTTCGGAAGTCTTCTTGGTTTTGTAGAATATTATCAGGTTTATGTTTTGGTTAGGAGTAGTGCTTTTTACTCCTTTACGGATTATTTCTTTCATTATTCTTTCCTCTTTTATATGTTCACTGTGCATGGTTGATTTGTAATATAATTTTATTGGGGGTGTTGTGGTTTCTGTTCTAGGTTCTGAATTATACCAACGGTCCAAGTGTCTTCTTATAGCAGCGTTTATTTCCGCGTTGCTATATCCGTTGTTCACCAATACCTGAGTTACTCTTTCAAACTCTCTACTCACGTTGCTCCATTCAGAGCAGTGGGTAAGCGCTCGACGAATATAAGCATTGAGAACACTGGCTTTGTATCTTTGGGGGCACTCACTTCTACCGTTCAGGCATAATCCTATGTTGGTGGGCTTGGTATATACGTTGGTACTTAAAGAGGTTCCTGTTTTTGTTATTAGTACATCCAAGAATGGCAGACTGTTATTTTCACTATTTTCATGTGTAAATCGGAGTACTGACTCTCTCTCTAGGTGTCTTTTTAGGTCAATTAGTTCATCTGAGTCTTTTACTATTACGAATATGTCATCTACATAACGGCAGTATACAGTTGGTTTTTGTCTGCTACTGAAGACCCTATCTTCGATGGTTCCCATATAAAAATTAGCAAATAAAACTCCTAAGGGGGAGCCCATTGCTACTCCGTCTATTTGTAAATACATGTCTCCTTGTGGACTGATGAAAGGGGCTTCCTTTGTACATGCTTCGAGAAGACTTTTCAAGTGTGGCTCAGGTATGTCTAATTTGGGGGTGCTCTCGTCTCTGTATACTCTGTCCAGTATCATTCCTATGGTTGTGTCGACTGGGATGTTGGTAAAAAGGGATTCAACGTCCAGGGAAGCGATGATTCCATCGGGCTGGGTAGATTTGATCAATTCTAGGAAATCTGCTGATGATTGTAGACTAAACTTACTTGGAGTGTATGGAGTTAGGAGTTCATTGAGTTTCTTTGCCAGGTGATAAGTTGGGGTTGGTATTTGGCTGATTATAGGGCGTAGTGGGTTACCTGGTTTATGCGTCTTAACATTGCCGTAGGCATATCCTAAGCCATAGTCGCCTTGAAGTTTATTGAAATGCACACTACCTTTCTTTGCGTTGATTGCTGTAATTGTTTTGTTTACTTTCCGCTTAAGGTCTTCTACGGGGTTCCTCGTGATTCACCGCATAAACCAGGATTCTAAAGCCCTAAACCAGAAAATAATAAATACAGAATATGCGGTCATATTCAATGAAACATGTTTGAAAGAAAACCTGCTGCCAGTATACACCAATATATATATATATATATATATATATATATATATATATATATATATATATATATATATATATATATATATATATATATATATATATATATATATATATATATATATATATATATATATATATATATATATATATATATATATATATATATATATATATATATATATATATATATGTCGTACCTAGTAGCCAGAACGCACTTATCAGCCTACTATGCAAGGCCCGATTTGCCTAATAAGCCAATTAAAAAAAAATAGAAAATCTGGAACTTCGTCTGTGGTAAAGTAAGGAGGACACACAAAACACAAGTAAATTTTAACAATGAAATTTTAATTACGTTAAATAAACAAAACATGAATAAAATGGACATACAAATTCGTATAATAAAATCAATCAATCAAAATAATAAGAATAATTTAAATGACAAAGTGAAAAGTTACGTTAAGACAAGTGAGCAATAACAAAAAGTGCAAATAACGTAAATATTGGTGCAGGAATATTGGCTTTAAGCTATCACCTCTCTTAGTACACGTAAGCCAAAGCTTTAGTCTACCAGGAAGAAGTGTTTACCGTATGAAAGCACTGAATATTCTGAGGACTGAGGTCGTGGCGGCCCCAGACATCAAGTAGTATAGTGGGTGGAGTGCAGTTGCAGCCAGACCGGCGGCCAATCAGCGAGGAGCCGGCAACAAGACAGGTAGTTTGGCGGTTTGAGGTGAGGCAGGTGTTCCTGGCTGCATACGTTTTGCTCTCTGGCAAACCTTGGAGATGTTGTTGTCGTTGTTGGACATTTCTTCCATAGTAGTTTTATATAGATGTATCGACGTATTTTTGGAGGGAAGAGCAGGCTCAATCTCTTGAAGGAGATAATCGTCACAATATATATATATATATGTCGTACCTAGTAGCCAGAACGCACTTCTCAGCCTACTATGCAAGGCCCGATTTGCCTAATAAGCCAAGTTTTCATGAATTAATTGTTTTTCGACAACCTAACCTACCTAACCTAACCTAACTTTTTCGGCTACCTAACCGAACCTAACCTATAAAGATAGGTTAGGTAGGGTTGGTTAGGTTCGGTCATATAACTACGTTAATTTTAACTCCAATAAAAAAAAAATGATCTCGTACATAATGAAATTGGTAGCTGTATCATTTCACAAGAAAAAAAATTGAGAAAATATATTAATTCAGGAAAACTTGGCTTATTAGGCAAATCGGGCCTTGCATAATAGGCTGAGAAGTGCGTTCTGGCTACTAGCTACGACATATATATATATATATGTATATATATATGTATATATATATATATATATATATATATATATATATATATATATATATATATATATATATATATATATGTCGTACCTAGTAGCCAGAACGCACTTCTCAGCCTACTATGCAAGGCCTGATTTGCCTAATAAGCCAAGTTTTCATGAATTAATGTGTTTTCGACTACCTAACCTACCTAACCTAACCTAACCTAACCTAACTTTTTCGGCTACTTAACATAACCTAACCTATAAAGATAGGTTAGGTTAGGTTAGGTAAGGTTGGTTAGGTTCGGTCATATATCTACGTTAATTTTAACTCCAATAAAAAAAAATTGTCCTCATACATAATGAAATGGGTAGCTTTATCATTTCATAAGAAAAAAAATAGAGAAAATATATTAATTCAGTAAAACTTGGCTTATTAGGCAAATCGGGCCTTACATAGTAGGCTGAAAAGTGCGTTCTGGCTACTAGGTACGACATATATATATATATATATATATATATATATATATATATATATATATATATATATATATATATATATATATATATATATATATATATATATATATATATATATATATATACATATATATATATATATATATATATATATATATATATATATATATATATATATATATATAAAAATATATATATATATATATATATATATATATATATATATATATATATATATATATATTTATATATATATATATATATATATATATATATATATATATATATATATATATTAGTATATTTTGGTAGCAGTCTTTCCTGTAGAAATATATTATTAAATATGACCGAAAAAGTAAGATTAATAATTCTAACACTAATTTTCTCGATCTTTCTTACGTTTTTTTTCACTGTTGATGGTAATTCAAAGATCAATTCTCCAAAATTCATTTTTATTTCTAGTCTGACGCGACACT